>NW_027274470.1:0-100144 GCF_030028105.1 Mobula birostris | reverse complement strand
GCACTGTGTTCCTATCTCAGAGTTTTACAGGAGCACTGCGTTCCCGGGTCAGGGTTGTACACAGCACTGTGTTCCTGGGTTAGAGTTGTACACAGCACTGTGTTCCGTGGTCAGATTTGTACAGAGCACTGTGTTCTTGGGTCACAGTTGTACACAGCACTGTGTTCCTGGGTCGGAGTTGTACACATCACAGTGTTACTAGGTCAGATTTGTACACATCACTGTGTTCTTGGGTCAGAGTTGTACACATCACTGTGTTCCTGCGTCAGAGTTGTACACAGCACTGAGTTCCTGGGTCATGGTTGTACAGGAGCACTGTGTTCCTGGGTCAGGGTTGTACACAGCACTGTGTTCCCGTGTCAGAGTTGTACAGGAGCACTGTGTTCCTGGGTCATATTTGAACACAGCACTGTTTTCCTGGGACACATTTGTACAGGAGCACTGCGTTCCTGGTCAGGGTTCTACACAGCACTGTGTTCCTGGGCCAGAGTTGTACACAGCACTTCGTTCCTTGGTCAGATTTTTACAGAGCACTGTGTTCCTGGGTCAGAGTTGTACACAGCACTGCGTTCCTCTGTCAGATTTGTACACATCACTGTGTTTTTGGTTCAGGGTTGTACACAGCACTGTGTTCCTGGGTCAGAGTTGTACACAGCACTGTATTCCTGGGTCAGAGTTGCACAGGAGCACTCTGTTCCTGGGTCAGGGTAGTACACAGCACTGTGTTCCTATCTCAGAGTTTTACAGGAGCACTGTGAACCTGGGTCAGGGTTGTAAACAGCGCTATGTTCCTGGGTCAAAGATGTACACAGCACTGTGTTCCTGGGTCAGAGTTGCACACAACACTGTGTTCCTGGGTCAGAGTTGTACACAGCACTGTGTTCCTGGGTCAGAGTTGTACACATCACTGTGTTCCTGGGTCAGAGTTGCGCACAACACTGTGTTCCTGGGTCAGAGATGTACACAGCACTGTGTTCCTGGGTCAGAGTTGTACACAGCACTGTGTTCCTGCGTCAGATTTGAACACATCACTGTGTTCCTGGGTCAGAGTTGTACACAGCACTGGGTTCCTGGTAAGAGTTGTACACATCACTGTGTTCCTGGGTCAAATTTGAACACAGCACTGTGTTCCTGGGGCACATTTGTACAGGTGCACTGCGTTCCTGGGTCAGGGTTGTACTCAGCACTGTGTTCCTGTGTCAGAGTTGTACACAGCACTGTGTTCCTTGGTCAGATTTGTACAGAGCACTGTGTTCCTTGGTCAGAGTTGTACACAGCACTGTGTTACTGGGTCAGAGTTGTACACATCACTGTGTTACTAGGTCAGATTTGTACACATCACTGTGTTTTTGGTTCAGGGCTGTACACAGCACTGTGTTCCTAGGTCAGAGTTGTACACAGCACTGTGTTCCTATCTCAGAGTTTTACAGGAGCACTGCGTTCCCGGGTCAGGGTTGTACACAGCACTGTGTTCCTGGGTTAGAGTTGTACACAGCACTGTGTTCCGTGGGTCAGATTTGTACAGAGCACTGTGTTCTTGGGTCACAGTTGTACACAGCACTGTGTTCCTGGGTCGGAGTTGTACACATCACAGTGTTACTAGGTCAGATTTGTACACATCACTGTGTTTATGGGTCTGAGTTGTACAGGAGCACTCTGTACCTGGGTCAGAATTGTACACAGCACTGTGTTCCTGGGTCAGGGTTGTACACAGCACTGTGTTCCTGGTTCACAGTCGCACACATAACTGTGTTCCTGATTCAGAGTTGTACACATCACTGTGTTCTTGGGTCAGAGTTGCACATAGCACTGTGTTCCCAGGTCATGGTTGTACAGGTGCACTGTCTTCCTGGGTTAGGGTTGTACACAGCACTGTTTTCAGGGTCAGAGTTGTACAGGAGCACTGTGTTCCTGGGTCAGAGTTGTACACAGCACTGTGTTCCTGGGTCAGGGTTGTACAGGAGCACTGTGTTCCTTGGTCAGAGTTGTAAACAGCACTGTGCTTCTGGGTCAGAGTTGTACAGAAGAACTGTGTTCCTCGTTCAGAGTTCTACACATCACTGTGTTCCTGGGTCAGGGTTGTACTCATCACTGCGTTCCTGGGTCAGATTTGTACGCAGCACTGTGTTCCTGGTCAGAGTTTGTACACAGCACTGTGTTCCTGTGTCAGAGTGTACACATCACTGTGTTACTAGGTCAGATTTGTACACATCACTGTGTTTTTGGTTCAGGGTTGTACACAGCACTGTGTTCCTGGGTCAGAGTTGTACACAGCACTGTATACCTGGGTCAGAGTTGCACAGGAGCACTCTGTTCCTGGGTCAGGGTTGTACACAGCACTGTGTTCCTATCTCAGAGTTTTACAGGAGCACTGTGAACCTGGGTCAGTGTTGTAAACGGCGCTATGTTCCTGGGTCAGAGTTGTACACAGCACTGTGTTCCTGGGTCAGTGTTGTACACAGCACTGTATTCCTTGGTCAGAGTTGCACAGGAGCACTCTGTTCCTGGGTCAGGGTTGTACACAGCACTGTGTTTCGATCTCAGAGTTTTACAGCAGTACTGTGAACTTGGGTCAGGGTTGTAAACGGCGCTATGTTCCTGGGTCAAAGTTGTACACAGCACTGTGTTCCTGGGTCAGAGTTGCACACAACACTGTGTTCCTGGGTCAGAGTTGTACACAGCACTGTGTTCCTGGGTCAGAGTTGTGCACATCACTGTGTTCCTGGGTCAGAGTTGCACACACACTGTGTTCCTGGGTCAGAGTTGTACACAGCACTGTGTTCCTGGGTCAGAGTTGTACACAGCACTGTGTTCCTTGGTCAGATTTGTACAGAGCACTGTGTTCCTGGGGCAGAGTTGTACACAGCACTGTGTTCCTGGGTCAGAGTTGTACACATCACAGTGTTACTAGGTCAGATTTGTACACATCACTGTGTTTATGGGTCTGAGTTGTACCGGAGCACTCTGTACCTGGGACAGAATTGTACACAGCACTGTGTTCCTGGGTCAGGGTTGTACACAGCACTGTGTTCCTGATTCAGAGTCGTACACATAACTGTGTTCCTGATTCAGAGTTGTACACATCACTGTTTTCTTGGGTCAGAGTTGCACATAGCACTGTGTTCCCAGGTCATGGTTGTACATGTGCGCTGTGTTCCTGGGTTAGGGTTGTACACAGCACTATGTTCAGGGTCAGAGTTGTACAGGAGTACTGTGTTCCTGGGTCAGATTTGTACACAGCACTGTTTTCATGGGTCAGGGTTGTACAGGAGCACTGTATTCCTAGGTCAGGGTTGTACACAGCACTGTGTTCCTTGGTCAGAGATGTACACAGCACTGTGTTCCTGGGTCAGAGTTGCACACAACACTGTGTTCCTGGGTCAGGGATGTACGGGAGCACTGTGTTCCTTGGTTAGAGTTGTACACAGCACTGTGCTCCTGGGTCAGAGTTGTACAGGACAACTGTGTTCCTGGGTCAGGGTTGTGCACAGCACTGTGCTCCTGGGTCAGAGTTGTACAGGAGCACTGTGTTCCTAGGTCAGGGTTGTACACAGCACTGTGTTCCTGGGTCAGAGTTGTACACAGCACTGTGTTCCTGGGTCAGAGTTGCACACAACACTGTGTTCCTGGGTCAGGGTTGTACAGGAGCACTGTGTTCCTTGGTCAGATTTGTAAACAGCAACTGTGCTCCTGGGTCAGGGTTCTACTCATCACTGCGTTCCTGGGTCAGATTTGTACGCAGCACTGTGTTCCTGGTCAGTGTTGTACACTGCACTGTGTTCCTGGGTCAGAGTTGTAGACAACACTGTGTTCCTCGGTCAGAGTTGTACAGGAGCACTGTGTTCCTGAGTCAAAGTTGTACACAGCACGGTGTTTCTGGGTCAGAGTTTTACACAGCACTGTGTTCCTGTGTCAGATTTGTACAGGAGCACTGTGTTCCTAGGTCAGAGTTGTACAAGAGCACTGTGTTCCTGGGTCAGGGTTGCACACAGCACTGTGTTCCTGGGTCAGAGTTGTACACAGTACTGTGTTCCTGGGTCAGATTTGTACACATCACTGTGTTCCTGGGTCAGAGTTGTACAGGAGCACTATGTTCCTGGGTCAGGTTGTACACAGCACTGTGTTCCTGATTCAGAGTTGTACACATCACTGTGTTCTTGGGTCAGAGTTGTACACATCACTGTGTTCCTGGGTCAGAGTTGTACACAGCACTGAGTTCCTGGGTCATGGTTGTACAGGAGCACTGTGTTCCTGGGTCAGGGTTGTACACAGCACTGTGTTCCTGTGTCAGAGTTGTACAGGAGCACTGTGTTCCTGGGTCATATTTGAACACAGCACTGTTTTCCTGGGGCACATTTGTACAGGAGCACTGCGTTCCTGGTCAGGGTTGTATACAGCACTGTGTTCCTGGGCCAGAGTTGTACACAGCACTTTGTTCCTTGGTCAGATTTTTACAGAGCACTGTGTTTCCTGGCTCAGAGTTGTACACAGCACTGTGTTCCTGTGTCAGAGTTGTACACATCACTGTGTTACTAGGTCAGATTTGTACACATCACTGTGTTTTTGGTTCAGGGTTGTACACAGCACTGTGTTCCTGGGTCAGAGTTGTACACAGCACTGTATTCCTGGGTCAGAGTTGCACAGGAGCACTGTGTTCCTGGGTCAGAATTGTACACAGCACTGTGTTCCTGGGTCAGGGTTGTACACTGCACTGTGTTCCAGATTCAGAGTCGTACACATAACTGTGTTCCTGATTCAGAGTTGCACACATCACTGTGTTCTTGGGTTAGAGTTGCACATAGCACTGTGTTCCCAGGTCATGGTTGTACAGGTGCACTGTGTTCCTGGGTTAGGGTTGTACACAGTACTGTGTTCAGGTTCAGAGTTGTACAGGAGCACTGTGTTCCTGGGTCAGATTTGTACACAGCACTGTTTTCATGGGTCAGGGTTGTACAGGAGCACTGTGTTCCTAGGTCAGGGTTGTACACAGCACTGTGTTCCTGGGTCAGAGTTGTACACAGCACTGTGTTCCTGGGTCAGAGTTGCACACAACACTGTGTTCCTGTGTCAGGGTTGTACAGGAGCACTGTGTTCTTTGGTCAGATTGTAAACAGCACTGTGCTCCTGGGTCAGGGTTCTTCTCATCACTGCGTTCCTGGGTCAGATTTGTACGCAGCACTGTGTTCCTGGTCAGGGTTGTACACTGCACTGTGTTCTTGGGTCAGAGATGCACACAACACTGTGTTCTTGGGTCAGAGTTGTACAGGAGCACTGTGTTCCTGGGTCAGAGTTGTAGACAACACTGTGTTCCTCGGTCAGAGTTGTACAGGAGCACTGTGTTCCTGAGTCAAAGCTGTACACAGCACTGTGTTCCTGGGCCAGAGTTTTACACAGCACTGTGTTCCTGGGTCAGATTTGTACAGGAGCACTGTGTTCCTAGGTCAGAGTTGTACAAGAGCACTGTGTTCCTGGGTCAGGGTTGCACACAGCACTGTGTTCCTGGGTCAGATTTGTACAGAGCACTGTGTTCCTGGGTCAGGGTTGTACACAGCTCTGTGTTCCTGGGTCAGAATTGTACACATCTCAGTGTTCCTGATTCAGAATTGTACACCCCACTGTGTTCTTGGGTCAGAGTTGTACACATCACTGTGTTCCTTGGTCAGAGTTTTACACAGCACTGAGTTCCTGGGTCAGACTTGTACACATCACTGTGTTCCTGGGTCAGAGTTGCGCACAACACTGTGTTCCTGGGTCAGAGATGTACACAGCACTGTGTTCCTGGGTCAGAGTTGTACACAGCACTGTGTTCCTGCGTCAGATTTGAACACATCACTGTGTTCCTGGGTCAGAGTTGTACACAGCACTGGGTTCCTGGTAAGAGTTGTACACATCACTGTGTTCCTGGGTCAAATTTGAACACAGCACTGTGTTCCTGGGGCACATTTGTACAGGTGCACTGCGTTCCTGGGTCAGGGTTGTACTCAGCACTGTGTTCCTGTGTCAGAGTTGTACACAGCACTGTGTTCCTTGGTCAGATTTGTACAGAGCACTGTGTTCCTTGGTCAGAGTTGTACACAGCACTGTGTTACTGGGTCAGAGTTGTACACATCACTGTGTTACTAGGTCAGATTTGTACACATCACTGTGTTTTTGGTTCAGGGCTGTACACAGCACTGTGTTCCTAGGTCAGAGTTGTACACAGCACTGTGTTCCTATCTCAGAGTTTTACAGGAGCACTGCGTTCCCGGGTCAGGGTTGTACACAGCACTGTGTTCCTGGGTTAGAGTTGTACACAGCACTGTGTTCCGTGGTCAGATTTGTACAGAGCACTGTGTTCTTGGGTCACAGTTGTACACAGCACTGTGTTCCTGGGTCGGAGTTGTACACATCACAGTGTTACTAGGTCAGATTTGTACACATCACTGTGTTCTTGGGTCAGAGTTGTACACATCACTGTGTTCCTGCGTCAGAGTTGTACACAGCACTGAGTTCCTGGGTCATGGTTGTACAGGAGCACTGTGTTCCTGGGTCAGGGTTGTACACAGCACTGTGTTCCCGTGTCAGAGTTGTACAGGAGCACTGTGTTCCTGGGTCATATTTGAACACAGCACTGTTTTCCTGGGACACATTTGTACAGGAGCACTGCGTTCCTGGTCAGGGTTCTACACAGCACTGTGTTCCTGGGCCAGAGTTGTACACAGCACTTCGTTCCTTGGTCAGATTTTTACAGAGCACTGTGTTCCTGGGTCAGAGTTGTACACAGCACTGCGTTCCTCTGTCAGATTTGTACACATCACTGTGTTTTTGGTTCAGGGTTGTACACAGCACTGTGTTCCTGGGTCAGAGTTGTACACAGCACTGTATTCCTGGGTCAGAGTTGCACAGGAGCACTCTGTTCCTGGGTCAGGGTAGTACACAGCACTGTGTTCCTATCTCAGAGTTTTACAGGAGCACTGTGAACCTGGGTCAGGGTTGTAAACAGCGCTATGTTCCTGGGTCAAAGATGTACACAGCACTGTGTTCCTGGGTCAGAGTTGCACACAACACTGTGTTCCTGGGTCAGAGTTGTACACAGCACTGTGTTCCTGGGTCAGAGTTGTACACATCACTGTGTTCCTGGGTCAGAGTTGCGCACAACACTGTGTTCCTGGGTCAGAGATGTACACAGCACTGTGTTCCTGGGTCAGAGTTGTACACAGCACTGTGTTCCTGCGTCAGATTTGAACACATCACTGTGTTCCTGGGTCAGAGTTGTACACAGCACTGGGTTCCTGGTAAGAGTTGTACACATCACTGTGTTCCTGGGTCAAATTTGAACACAGCACTGTGTTCCTGGGGCACATTTGTACAGGTGCACTGCGTTCCTGGGTCAGGGTTGTACTCAGCACTGTGTTCCTGTGTCAGAGTTGTACACAGCACTGTGTTCCTTGGTCAGATTTGTACAGAGCACTGTGTTCCTTGGTCAGAGTTGTACACAGCACTGTGTTACTGGGTCAGAGTTGTACACATCACTGTGTTACTAGGTCAGATTTGTACACATCACTGTGTTTTTGGTTCAGGGCTGTACACAGCACTGTGTTCCTAGGTCAGAGTTGTACACAGCACTGTGTTCCTATCTCAGAGTTTTACAGGAGCACTGCGTTCCCGGGTCAGGGTTGTACACAGCACTGTGTTCCTGGGTTAGAGTTGTACACAGCACTGTGTTCCGTGGTCAGATTTGTACAGAGCACTGTGTTCTTGGGTCACAGTTGTACACAGCACTGTGTTCCTGGGTCGGAGTTGTACACATCACAGTGTTACTAGGTCAGATTTGTACACATCACTGTGTTTATGGGTCTGAGTTGTACAGGAGCACTCTGTACCTGGGTCAGAATTGTACACAGCACTGTGTTCCTGGGTCAGGGTTGTACACAGCACTGTGTTCCTGGTTCACAGTCGCACACATAACTGTGTTCCTGATTCAGAGTTGTACACATCACTGTGTTCTTGGGTCAGAGTTGCACATAGCACTGTGTTCCCAGGTCATGGTTGTACAGGTGCACTGTCTTCCTGGGTTAGGGTTGTACACAGCACTGTTTTCAGGGTCAGAGTTGTACAGGAGCACTGTGTTCCTGGGTCAGAGTTGTACACAGCACTGTGTTCCTGGGTCAGGGTTGTACAGGAGCACTGTGTTCCTTGGTCAGAGTTGTAAACAGCACTGTGCTTCTGGGTCAGAGTTGTACAGAAGAACTGTGTTCCTCGTTCAGAGTTCTACACATCACTGTGTTCCTGGGTCAGGGTTGTACTCATCACTGCGTTCCTGGGTCAGATTTGTACGCAGCACTGTGTTCCTGGTCAGAGTTGTACACAGCACTGTGTTCCTGTGTCAGAGTTGTACACATCACTGTGTTACTAGGTCAGATTTGTACACATCACTGTGTTTTTGGTTCAGGGTTGTACACAGCACTGTGTTCCTGGGTCAGAGTTGTACACAGCACTGTATACCTGGGTCAGAGTTGCACAGGAGCACTCTGTTCCTGGGTCAGGGTTGTACACAGCACTGTGTTCCTATCTCAGAGTTTTACAGGAGCACTGTGAACCTGGGTCAGTGTTGTAAACGGCGCTATGTTCCTGGGTCAGAGTTGTACACAGCACTGTGTTCCTGGGTCAGTGTTGTACACAGCACTGTATTCCTTGGTCAGAGTTGCACAGGAGCACTCTGTTCCTGGGTCAGGGTTGTACACAGCACTGTGTTTCGATCTCAGAGTTTTACAGCAGTACTGTGAACTTGGGTCAGGGTTGTAAACGGCGCTATGTTCCTGGGTCAAAGTTGTACACAGCACTGTGTTCCTGGGTCAGAGTTGCACACAACACTGTGTTCCTGGGTCAGAGTTGTACACAGCACTGTGTTCCTGGGTCAGAGTTGTGCACATCACTGTGTTCCTGGGTCAGAGTTGCACACACACTGTGTTCCTGGGTCAGAGTTGTACACAGCACTGTGTTCCTGGGTCAGAGTTGTACACAGCACTGTGTTCCTTGGTCAGATTTGTACAGAGCACTGTGTTCCTGGGGCAGAGTTGTACACAGCACTGTGTTCCTGGGTCAGAGTTGTACACATCACAGTGTTACTAGGTCAGATTTGTACACATCACTGTGTTTATGGGTCTGAGTTGTACCGGAGCACTCTGTACCTGGGACAGAATTGTACACAGCACTGTGTTCCTGGGTCAGGGTTGTACACAGCACTGTGTTCCTGATTCAGAGTCGTACACATAACTGTGTTCCTGATTCAGAGTTGTACACATCACTGTTTTCTTGGGTCAGAGTTGCACATAGCACTGTGTTCCCAGGTCATGGTTGTACATGTGCGCTGTGTTCCTGGGTTAGGGTTGTACACAGCACTATGTTCAGGGTCAGAGTTGTACAGGAGTACTGTGTTCCTGGGTCAGATTTGTACACAGCACTGTTTTCATGGGTCAGGGTTGTACAGGAGCACTGTATTCCTAGGTCAGGGTTGTACACAGCACTGTGTTCCTTGGTCAGAGATGTACACAGCACTGTGTTCCTGGGTCAGAGTTGCACACAACACTGTGTTCCTGGGTCAGGGATGTACGGGAGCACTGTGTTCCTTGGTTAGAGTTGTACACAGCACTGTGCTCCTGGGTCAGAGTTGTACAGGACAACTGTGTTCCTGGGTCAGGGTTGTGCACAGCACTGTGCTCCTGGGTCAGAGTTGTACAGGAGCACTGTGTTCCTAGGTCAGGGTTGTACACAGCACTGTGTTCCTGGGTCAGAGTTGTACACAGCACTGTGTTCCTGGGTCAGAGTTGCACACAACACTGTGTTCCTGGGTCAGGGTTGTACAGGAGCACTGTGTTCCTTGGTCAGATTTGTAAACAGCACTGTGCTCCTGGGTCAGGGTTCTACTCATCACTGCGTTCCTGGGTCAGATTTGTACGCAGCACTGTGTTCCTGGTCAGTGTTGTACACTGCACTGTGTTCCTGGGTCAGAGTTGTAGACAACACTGTGTTCCTCGGTCAGAGTTGTACAGGAGCACTGTGTTCCTGAGTCAAAGTTGTACACAGCACGGTGTTTCTGGGTCAGAGTTTTACACAGCACTGTGTTCCTGTGTCAGATTTGTACAGGAGCACTGTGTTCCTAGGTCAGAGTTGTACAAGAGCACTGTGTTCCTGGGTCAGGGTTGCACACAGCACTGTGTTCCTGGGTCAGAGTTGTACACAGTACTGTGTTCCTGGGTCAGATTTGTACACATCACTGTGTTCCTGGGTCAGAGTTGTACAGGAGCACTATGTTCCTGGGTCAGGGTTGTACACAGCACTGTGTTCCTGATTCAGAGTTGTACACATCACTGTGTTCTTGGGTCAGAGTTGTACACATCACTGTGTTCCTGGGTCAGAGTTGTACACAGCACTGAGTTCCTGGGTCATGGTTGTACAGGAGCACTGTGTTCCTGGGTCAGGGTTGTACACAGCACTGTGTTCCTGTGTCAGAGTTGTACAGGAGCACTGTGTTCCTGGGTCATATTTGAACACAGCACTGTTTTCCTGGGGCACATTTGTACAGGAGCACTGCGTTCCTGGTCAGGGTTGTATACAGCACTGTGTTCCTGGGCCAGAGTTGTACACAGCACTTTGTTCCTTGGTCAGATTTTTACAGAGCACTGTGTTCCTGGCTCAGAGTTGTACACAGCACTGTGTTCCTGTGTCAGAGTTGTACACATCACTGTGTTACTAGGTCAGATTTGTACACATCACTGTGTTTTTGGTTCAGGGTTGTACACAGCACTGTGTTCCTGGGTCAGAGTTGTACACAGCACTGTATTCCTGGGTCAGAGTTGCACAGGAGCACTGTGTTCCTGGGTCAGAATTGTACACAGCACTGTGTTCCTGGGTCAGGGTTGTACACTGCACTGTGTTCCAGATTCAGAGTCGTACACATAACTGTGTTCCTGATTCAGAGTTGCACACATCACTGTGTTCTTGGGTTAGAGTTGCACATAGCACTGTGTTCCCAGGTCATGGTTGTACAGGTGCACTGTGTTCCTGGGTTAGGGTTGTACACAGTACTGTGTTCAGGTTCAGAGTTGTACAGGAGCACTGTGTTCCTGGGTCAGATTTGTACACAGCACTGTTTTCATGGGTCAGGGTTGTACAGGAGCACTGTGTTCCTAGGTCAGGGTTGTACACAGCACTGTGTTCCTGGGTCAGAGTTGTACACAGCACTGTGTTCCTGGGTCAGAGTTGCACACAACACTGTGTTCCTGTGTCAGGGTTGTACAGGAGCACTGTGTTCTTTGGTCAGATTTGTAAACAGCACTGTGCTCCTGGGTCAGGGTTCTTCTCATCACTGCGTTCCTGGGTCAGATTTGTACGCAGCACTGTGTTCCTGGTCAGGGTTGTACACTGCACTGTGTTCTTGGGTCAGAGATGCACACAACACTGTGTTCTTGGGTCAGAGTTGTACAGGAGCACTGTGTTCCTGGGTCAGAGTTGTAGACAACACTGTGTTCCTCGGTCAGAGTTGTACAGGAGCACTGTGTTCCTGAGTCAAAGCTGTACACAGCACTGTGTTCCTGGGCCAGAGTTTTACACAGCACTGTGTTCCTGGGTCAGATTTGTACAGGAGCACTGTGTTCCTAGGTCAGAGTTGTACAAGAGCACTGTGTTCCTGGGTCAGGGTTGCACACAGCACTGTGTTCCTGGGTCAGATTTGTACAGAGCACTGTGTTCCTGGGTCAGGGTTGTACACAGCTCTGTGTTCCTGGGTCAGAATTGTACACATCTCAGTGTTCCTGATTCAGAATTGTACACCCCACTGTGTTCTTGGGTCAGAGTTGTACACATCACTGTGTTCCTTGGTCAGAGTTTTACACAGCACTGAGTTCCTGGGTCAGACTTGTACACAGCATGGTGCTCCTGGGTCAGTGTTGTACACAGCACCTTGTTCCTGGGTCAGAGTTGTACAGGAGCACTGTGTTCCTGGGCCAGAGCTGCACACAGCACTGTGTTACTAGGTCAGATTTGTACACATCACTGTGTTTATGGGTCAGAGTTGTACAGGAGCACTCTGTTCCTGGGTCAGAGTTGTACACAGCATTGTGTTCCTGGGTCTGAGTTTTAAACAGCACTGTGTTCCTGGGTCAGGGTTGTACTCATCACTGTGTTCCTGTGTCAGATTTGTACACATCACTGTGTTTCTGGGTCAGAGTTGTACAGGAGCACTGTGTTGCTGCGTCAGTGTTGTACACAGCACTGTGTTCCTGGGTCAGAGTTGTACACAGCACTGTGTTCCTGGGTCAGAGTTGTACGCAGCACTGTGTTCCTGGGTCAGTGTTGTACACAGCACTGTGTTCCTGGGTCAGAGTTGCACACAACACTGTGTTCCTGGGTCAGAGTTGTACACAACACTGTGTTCCTGGGTCAGAGTTGTACACAGCACTGTGTTCCTGCGTCAGATTTGTACACAGCACTGTATTCTTGCGTCAGATTTGTACACAGCACCTTGTTCCTGGGTCAGAGTTGTACAGGAGCACTGTGTTCCTGGGCCAGAGCTGCACACATCACTGTGTTACTACGTCAGATTTGTACACATCACTGTGTTTATGGGTCAGAGTTCTACAGGAGCACTCTGTTCCTGGGTCAGAGTTGTACACAGCATTGTGTTCCTGGGTCTGAGTTGTAAATAGCACTGTGTTCCTGGGTCTGGGTTGTACACAGCACTGTGTTCCTGGGTCAGAATTGTACACATCTCAGTGTTCCTGATTCAGAATTGTACACCCCACTGTGTTCTTGGTTCAGAGTTGTACACATCACTGTGTTCCTTGGTCAGAGTTGTACACAGCACTGAGTTCCTGGGTCAGACTTGTACACAGCATGGTGCTCCTGGGTCAGTGTTGTACACAGCACCTTGTTCCTGGGTCAGAGTTGGACAGGAGCACTGCGTTCCTGAGTCAGAGTTGTACACATCACTGTGTTACAGGGTCAGATTTGTACACATCACTATGTTTATGGGCCAGAGTTGTACAGGAGCACTGTGTTCCTGGGTCAGAGTTGTAAACAGCACTGTGTTCCTGGGTCAGAGTTGTACACAGCACTGTGTTCCTGGGTCAGAGTTGTACACAGCTCTGTGTTCCTGGGTCAGAGTTTTACACATCACTGTGTTCCTGGCTCAGACTTGTACACAGCACTGTGTGCCTGGGTCAGTTTGGTACAGGAGCACTGTGTTCCTGGTTCAGGGTTATACACAGCACCTTGTTCCTGGGTCAGTGTTGTACACATCACTGTGTTCCTGGGTCAGAGTTATACACATCACTGTGTTCCTGGGTCAGAGTTGTACACAGCACTGTGTTCCTGGGTCAGGGTTGTACACAGCACTGTGTTTCTGTGTCATATTTGTACACAGCTCTGTGTGCCTGCGTCAGAGATGTACACAGCACTGTGTTTGTGCGTCAGATTTGTACACAGCACTGTGTTCAGGGTCAGAGTTGTACAGGAGCACTGTGTTCCTGGGTCAGAGCTGTACAAGGCACTGTGTTCCTGGGTCAGGTTTGTACAGGAGCACTGTGTTCCTCGGTCAGAGCTGTAAACAGCACTGTGCTCCTGGGTCAGAGTTGTACAGAAGAACTGTGTTCCTCGTTCAGAGTTCTACACATCACTGTGTTCCTGGGTCAGGGTTGTACTCATCACTGCGTTCCTGGGTCAGATTTGTATGCAGCACTGTGTTCCTGGTCAGGGTTGTACACTGCACTGTGTTCCTGGGTCAGAGATGCACGCAACACTGTGTTCTTGGGTCAGAGTTGTACACAGCACTGTGTTCCTGGGTCAGAGTTGTAGACAACACTGTGTTCCTCGGTCAGAGTTGTACAGTAGCACTGTGTTCCTGAGTCAAAGTTGTACACAGCACTGTGTTCCTGGGTCAGAGTTTTAAACAGCACTGTGTTCCTGGGTCAGATTTCTACAGGAGCACTGTGTTCCTAGGTCAGAGTTATACAAGAGCACTGTGTTCCTGGGTCAGGGTTGTACACAGCACTGTGTTCCTGGGTCAGAGTTGTACACAGTACTGTGTTCCTGGTTCAGATTTGTACACATCACTGTGTTCTTGGGTCATGGTTGTACACATCACTGTGTTCCTGGGTCAGAGTTGTACACAGCACTGAGTTCCTGGGTCATGGTTGTACAGGAGCACTGTGTTCCTGGGTCAGGGTTGTACACAGCACTGTGTTCCTGTGTCAGAGTTGTACAGGAGCACTGTGTTCCTGGGTCATATTTGAAGACAGCACTGTTTTCCTGGGGCACATTTGTACAGGAGCATTGCGTTCCTGGTCAGGGTTGTACACAGCACTGTGTTCCTGGGCCAGAGTTGTACACAGCACTTTGTTCCTTGGTCAGATTTTTACAGAGCACTGTGTTCCTGCGTCAGAGTTGTACACAGCACTGTGTTCCTGTGTCAGAGTTGTAAACTGCACTGTGTTCCTGGGTCAGAGATGCACACAACACAGTGTTCTTGGGTCAGAGTTGTACACAGCACTGTGTTCCTGGGTCAGAGTTGTAGACAACACTGTGTTCCTCGGTCAGAGTTGTACAGGAGCACTGTGTTCCTGAGTCAAAGTTGTACACAGCACTGTGTTCTTGGGACAGAGTTTTACACAGCACTGTGTTCCTGGGTCAGATTTGTACAGGAGCACTGTATTCCTAGGTCAGAGTTGTACAAGAGCACTGTGTTCCTGGGTCAGGGTTGTACACAGCACTGTGTTCCTGGGTCAGAGTTGTACACAGTACTGTGTTCCTGGGTCAGATTTGTACACATCACTGTGTTCCTTGGTCAGAGTTGTACAGGAGCACTGTGTTCCTGGGTCAGGGTTGTACACAGCACTGTGTTCCTGATTCAGAGTTGTACACATCACTGTGTTCTTGGGTCAGAGTGGTACACATCACTGTGTTCCTGGGTCAGAGTTCTACACAGCACTGAGTTCCTGGGTCATGGTTGTACAGGAGCAATGTGTTCCTGGGTCAGGGTTGTACACAGCACTGTGTTCCCGTGTCAGAGTTGTACAGGAGCACTGTGTTCCTGGGTCATATTTGAACACAGCACTGTTTTCCTGGGGCACATTTGTACAGGAGCACTGCGTTCCTGGTCAGGGTTGTACACAGCACTGTGTTCCTGGGCCAGAGTTGTACACAGCACTTTGTTCCTTGGTCAGATTTTTACAGAGCACTGTGTTCCTGGGTCAGGGTTGTACACAGCACTGTGTTCCTGGGTCAGAGTTGTACACAGTACTGTGTTCCTGGTTCAGATTTGTACACATCACTGTGTTCTTGGGTCATGGTTGTACACATCACTGTGTTCCTGGGTCAGAGTTGTACACATCACTGTGTTCCTGGGTCAGAGTTGTACACAGCACTGTGTTCCTGGGTCAGAGTTGTAGACAACACTGTGTTCCTCGGTCAGAGTTGTACAGGAGCACTGTGTTCCTGAGTCAAAGTTGTACACAGCACTGTGTTCTTGGGACAGAGTTTTACACAGCACTGTGTTCCTGGGTCAGATTTGTACAGGAGCACTGTATTCCTAGGTCAGAGTTGTACAAGAGCACTGTGTTCCTGGGTCAGGGTTGTACACAGCACTGTGTTCCTGGGTCAGAGTTGTACACAGTACTGTGTTCCTGGGTCAGATTTGTACACATCACTGTGTTCCTGGGTCAGAGTTGTACAGGAGCACTGTGTTCCTGGGTCAGGGTTGTACACAGCACTGTGTTCCTGATTCAGAGTTGTACACATCACTGTGTTCTTGGGTCAGAGTGGTACACATCACTGTGTTCCTGGGTCAGAGTTCTACACAGCACTGAGTTCCTGGGTCATGGTTGTACAGGAGCAATGTGTTCCTGGGTCAGGGTTGTACACAGCACTGTGTTCCCGTGTCAGAGTTGTACAGGAGCACTGTGTTCCTGGGTCATATTTGAACACAGCACTGTTTTCCAATGGCACATTTGTACAGGAGCACTGCGTTCCTGGTCAGGGTTGTACACAGCACTGTGTTCCTGGGCCAGAGTTGTACACAGCACTTTGTTCCTTGGTCAGATTTTTACAGAGCACTGTGTTCCTGGGTCAGAGTTGTACACAGCACTGTATTCCTGGGTCAGAGTTGCACAGGAGCACTCTGTTCCTGGGTCAGGGTTGTACACAGCACTGTGTTCCTATCTCAGAGTTTTACAGGAGCACTGTGAACCTGGGTCAGGGTTGTAAACAGCGCTATGTTCCTGGGTCAAAGTTGTACACAGCACTGTGTTCCTGGGTCAGAGTTGCACACAACACTGTGTTCCTGGGTCAGAGTTGTACACAGCACTGTGTTCCTGGGTCAGAGTTGTACACAGCACTGTGTTCCTGGGTCAGATTTGAACACATCACTGTGTTCCTGGGTCAGAGCTGTACACAGCACTGCGTTCCTGGGTAAGAGTTGTACACATCACCGTGTTCCTGGGTCAGATTTGAACACAGCACTGTGTTCCTTGGTAAGAGTTGTAAACAGCACTGTGCTCCTGGGTCAGAGTTGTACAGAAGAACTGTGTTCCTCGTTCAGAGTTGTACACAGCACTGTGTTCCTGGTCAGGGTTGTACACTGCTCTGTGTTCCTGGGTCAGAGATGCACACAACACTGTGTTCTTGGGTCAGAGTTGTACACAGCACTGTGTTCCTGGATCAGAGTTGTAGACAACACTGTGTTCCTTGGTCAGAGTTGTACAGGAGCACTGTGTTCCTGAGTCAAAGTTGTACACAGCACTGTGTTCCTGGGTCAGAGTTTTACACAGCACTGTGTTCCTGGGTCAGATTTGTACAGGAGCACTGTGTTCCTAGGTCGGAGTTGTACAAGAGCACTGTGTTCCTGGGTCAGGGTTGTACACAGCACTGTGTTCCTGGGTCAGAGTTGTACACAGTACTGTGTTCCTGGGTCAGATTTGCACACATCACTGTGTTCCTGGGTCAGAGTTGTACAGGAGCACTGTGTTCTTGGGTCAGAGTTCTACACAGCACTGAGTTCCTGGGTCATGGTTGTACAGGAGCACTGTGTTCCTGGGTCAGGGTTGTACACAGCACTGTGTTCCCGTGTCAGAGTTGTACAGGAGCACTGTGTTCCTGGGTCATATTTGAACAGAGCACTGTTTTCCTGGGGCACATTTGTACAGGAGCACTGCGTTCCTGGTCAGGGTTGTACACAGCACTGTGTTCCTGTGTCAGATTTGTACACATCACTGTGTTTTTGGTTCAGGGTTGTACACAGCACTGTGTTCCTGGGTCAGGGTTGTACACAGCACTGTGTTCCTGGGTCAGAGTTGTACACAGTACTGTGTTCCTGGTTCAGATTTGTACACATCACTGTGTTCTTGGGTCATGGTTGTACACATCACTGTGTTCCTGGGTCAGAGTTGTACACAGCACTGAGTTCCTGGGTCATGGTTGTACAGGAGCACTGTGTTCCTGGGTCAGGGTTGTACACAGCACTGTGTTCCTGTGTCAGAGTTGTACAGGAGCACTGTGTTCCTGGGTCATATTTGAAGACAGCACTGTTTTCCTGGGGCACATTTGTACAGGAGCATTGCGTTCCTGGTCAGGGTTGTACACAGCACTGTGTTCCTGGGACAGAGTTGTACACAGCACTTTGTTCCTTGGTCAGATTTTTACAGAGCACTGTGTTCGTGCGTCAGAGTTGTACACAGCACTGTGTTCCTGTGTCAGAGTTGTAAACTGCACTGTGTTCCTGGGTCAGAGATGCACACAACACAGTGTTCTTGGGTCAGAGTTGTACACAGCACTGTGTTCCTGGGTCAGAGTTGTAGACAACACTGTGTTCCTCGGTCAGAGTTGTACAGGAGCACTGTGTTCCTGAGTCAAAGTTGTACACAGCACTGTGTTCTTGGGACAGAGTTTTACACAGCACTGTGTTCCTGGGTCAGATTTGTACAGGAGCACTGTATTCCTAGGTCAGAGTTGTACAAGAGCACTGTGTTCCTGGGTCAGGGTTGTACACAGCACTGTGTTCCTGGGTCAGAGTTGTACACAGTACTGTGTTCCTGGGTCAGATTTGTACACATCACTGTGTTCCTGGGTCAGAGTTGTACAGGAGCACTGTGTTCCTGGGTCAGGGTTGTACACAGCACTGTGTTCCTGATTCAGAGCTGTACACATCACTGTGTTCTTGGGTCAGAGTGGTACACATCACTGTGTTCCTGGGTCAGAGTTCTACACAGCACTGAGTTCCTGGGTCATGGTTGTACAGGAGCAATGTGTTCCTGGGTCAGGGTTGTACACAGCACTGTGTTCCCGTGTCAGAGTTGTACAGGAGCACTGTGTTCCTGGGTCATATTTGAACACAGCACTGTTTTCCTGGGGCACATTTGTACAGGAGCACTGCGTTCCTGGTCAGGGTTGTACACAGCACTGTGTTCCTGGGCCAGAGTTGTACACAGCACTTTGTTCCTTGGTCAGATTTTTACAGAGCACTGTGTTCCTGGGTCAGAGTTGTACACAGCACTGTATTCCTGGGTCAGAGTTGCACAGGAGCACTCTGTTCCTGGGTCAGGGTTGTACACAGCACTGTGTTCCTATCTCAGAGTTTTACAGGAGCACTGTGAACCTGGGTCAGGGTTGTAAACAGCGCTATGTTCCTGGGTCAAAGTTGTACACAGCACTGTGTTCCTGGGTCAGAGTTGCACACAACACTGTGTTCCTGGGTCAGAGTTGTACACAGCACTGTGTTCCTGGGTCAGAGTTGTACACAGCACTGTGTTCCTGGGTCAGATTTGAACACATCACTGTGTTCCTGGGTCAGAGCTGTACACAGCACTGCGTTCCTGGGTAAGAGTTGTACACATCACCGTGTTCCTGGGTCAGATTTGAACACAGCACTGTGTTCCTTGGTCAGAGTTGTAAACAGCACTGTGCTCCTGGGTCAGAGTTGTACAGAAGAACTGTGTTCCTCGTTCAGAGTTGTACACATCACTGTGTTCCTGGTCAGGGTTGTACACTGCTCTGTGTTCCTGGGTCAGAGATGCACACAACACTGTGTTCTTGGGTCAGAGTTGTACACAGCACTGTGTTCCTGGATCAGAGTTGTAGACAACACTGTGTTCCTTGGTCAGAGTTGTACAGGAGCACTGTGTTCCTGAGTCAAAGTTGTACACAGCACTGTGTTCCTGGGTCAGAGTTTTACACAGCACTGTGTTCCTGGGTCAGATTTGTACAGGAGCACTGTGTTCCTAGGTCGGAGTTGTACAAGAGCACTGTGTTCCTGGGTCAGGGTTGTACACAGCACTGTGTTCCTGGGTCAGAGTTGCACACAGTACTGTGTTCCTGGGTCAGATTTGCACACATCACTGTGTTCCTGGGTCAGAGTTGTACAGGAGCACTGTGTTCTTGGGTCAGAGTTCTACACAGCACTGAGTTCCTGGGTCATGGTTGTACAGGAGCACTGTGTTCCTGGGTCAGGGTTGTACACAGCACTGTGTTCCCGTGTCAGAGTTGTACAGGTGCACTGTGTTCCTGGGTCATATTTGAACAGAGCACTGTTTTCCTGGGGCACATTTGTACAGGAGCACTGCGTTCCTGGTCAGGGTTGTACACAGCACTGTGTTCCTGTGTCAGATTTGTACACATCACTGTGTTTTTGGTTCAGGGTTGTACACAGCACTGTGTTCCTGGGTCAGAGTTGTACACAGCACTGTATTCCTGGGTCAGAGTTGCACAGGAGCACTCTGTTCCTGGGTCAGGGTTGTACACAGCACTGTGTTCCTATCTCAGAGTTTTACAGGAGCACTGTGAACCTGGGTCAGGGTTGTAAACAGCGCTATGTTCCTGGGTCAAAGTTGTACACAGCACTGTGTTCCTGGGTCAGAGTTGCACACAACACTGTGTTCCTGGGTCAGAGTTGTACACAGCACTGTGTTTCTGTGTCATATTTGTACACAGCTCTGTGTGCCTGCGTCAGAGATGTACACAGCACTGTGTTTGTGCGTCAGATTTGTACACAGCACTGTGTTCAGGGTCAGAGTTGTACAGGAGCACTGTGTTCCTGGGTCAGAGCTGTACACAGCACTGTGTTCCTGGGTCAGGTTTGTACAGGAGCACTGTGTTCCTCGGTCAGAGCTGTAAACAGCACTGTGCTCCTGGGTCAGAGTTGTACAGAAGAACTGTGTTCCTCGTTCAGAGTTCTACAGATCACTGTGTTCCTGGGTCAGGGTTGTACTCATCACTGCGTTCCTGGGTCAGATTTGTATGCAGCACTGTGTTCCTGGTCAGGGTTGTACACTGCACTGTGTTCCTGGGTCAGAGATGCACGCAACACTGTGTTCTTGGGTCAGAGTTGTACACAGCACTGTGTTCCTGGGTCAGAGTTGTAGACAACACTGTGTTCCTCGGTCAGAGTTGTACAGGAGCACTGTGTTCCTGAGTCAAAGTTGTACACAGCACTGTGTTCTTGGGACAGAGTTTTACACAGCACTGTGTTCCTGGGTCAGATTTGTACAGGAGCACTGTATTCCTAGGTCAGAGTTGTACAAGAGCACTGTGTTCCTGGGTCAGGGTTGTACACAGCACTGTGTTCCTGGGTCAGAGTTGTACACAGTACTGTGTTCCTGGGTCAGATTTGTACACATCACTGTGTTCCTGGGTCAGAGTTGTACAGGAGCACTGTGTTCCTGGGTCAGGGTTGTACACAGCACTGTGTTCCTGATTCAGAGTTGTACACATCACTGTGTTCTTGGGTCAGAGTTGTACACATCACTGTGTTCCTGGGTCAGAGTTCTACACAGCACTGAGTTCCTGGGTCATGGTTTTACAGGAGCAATGTGTTCCTGGGTCAGGGTTGTACACAGCACTGTGTTCCCGTGTCAGAGTTGTACAGGAGCACTGTGTTCCTGGGTCATATTTGAACACAGCACTGTTTTCCTGGGGCACATTTGTACAGGAGCACTGCGTTCCTGGTCAGGGTTGTACACAGCACTGTGTTCCTGGGCCAGAGTTGTACACAGCACTTTGTTCCTTGGTCAGATTTTTACAGAGCACTGTGTTCCTGGGTCAGAGTTGTACACAGCACTGTATTCCTGGGTCAGAGTTGCACAGGAGCACTCTGTTCCTGGGTCAGGGTTGTACACAGCACTGTGTTCCTATCTCAGAGTTTTACAGGAGCACTGTGAACCTGGGTCAGGGTTGTAAACAGCGCTATGTTCCTGGGTCAAAGTTGTACACAGCACTGTGTTCCTGGGTCAGAGTTGCACACAACACTGTGTTCCTGGGTCAGAGTTGTACACAGCACTGTGTTCCTGGGTCAGAGTTGTACACAGCACTGTGTTCCTGGGTCAGATTTGAACACATCACTGTGTTCCTGGGTCAGAGCTGTACACAGCACTGCGTTCCTGGGTAAGAGTTGTACACATCACCGTGTTCCTGGGTCAGATTTGAACACAGCACTGTGTTCCTTGGTCAGAGTTGTAAACAGCACTGTGCTCCTGGGTCAGAGTTGTACAGAAGAACTGTGTTCCTCGTTCAGAGTTCTACACATCACTGTGTTCCTGGGTCAGAGCTGTACACAGCACTGCGTTCCTGGGTAAGAGTTGTACACATCACCGTGTTCCTGGGTCAGATTTGAACACAGCACTGTGTTCCTTGGTCAGAGTTGTAAACAGCACTGTGCTCCTGGGTCAGAGTTGTACAGAAGAACTGTGTTCCTCGTTCAGAGTTCTACACATCACTGTGTTCCTGGTCAGGGTTGTACACTGCTCTGTGTTCCTGGGTCAGAGATGCACACAACACTGTGTTCTTGGGTCAGAGTTGTACACAGCACTGTGTTCCTGGATCAGAGTTGTAGACAACACTGTGTTCCTTGGTCAGAGTTGTACAGGAGCACTGTGTTCCTGAGTCAAAGTTGTACACAGCACTGTGTTCCTGGGTCAGAGTTTTACACAGCACTGTGTTCCTGGGTCAGATTTGTACAGGAGCACTGTGTTCCTAGGTCGGAGTTGTACAAGAGCACTGTGTTCCTGGGTCAGGGTTGTACACAGCACTGTGTTCCTGGGTCAGAGTTGTACACAGTACTGTGTTCCTGGGTCAGATTTGCACACATCACTGTGTTCCTGGGTCAGAGTTGTACAGGAGCACTGTGTTCTTGGGTCAGAGTTCTACACAGCACTGAGTTCCTGGGTCATGGTTGTACAGGAGCACTGTGTTCCTGGGTCAGGGTTGTACACAGCACTGTGTTCCCGTGTCAGAGTTGTACAGGAGCACTGTGTTCCTGGGTCATATTTGAACAGAGCACTGTTTTCCTGGGGCACATTTGTACAGGAGCACTGCGTTCCTGGTCAGGGTTGTACACAGCACTGTGTTCCTGTGTCAGATTTGTACACATCACTGTGTTTTTGGTTCAGGGTTGTACACAGCACTGTGTTCCTGGGTCAGAGTTGTACACAGCACTGTATTCCTGGGTCAGAGTTGCACAGGAG
Source organism: Mobula birostris (assembly GCF_030028105.1). Lineage (NCBI taxonomy): Eukaryota > Metazoa > Chordata > Chondrichthyes > Myliobatiformes > Myliobatidae > Mobula > Mobula birostris. The sequence continues at coordinate 77,660 of NW_027274470.1, read as the reverse complement.
CACTCTGTTCCTGGGTCAGGGTTGTACACAGCACTGTGTTCCTATCTCAGAGTTTTACAGGAGCACTGTGAACCTGGGTCAGGGTTGTAAACAGCGCTATGTTCCTGGGTCAAAGTTGTACACAGCACTGTGTTCCTGGGTCAGAGTTGCACACAACACTGTGTTCCTGGGTCAGAGTTGTACACAGCACTGTGTTTCTGTGTCATATTTGTACACAGCTCTGTGTGCCTGCGTCAGAGATGTACACAGCACTGTGTTTGTGCGTCAGATTTGTACACAGCACTGTGTTCAGGGTCAGAGTTGTACAGGAGCACTGTGTTCCTGGGTCAGAGCTGTACACAGCACTGTGTTCCTGGGTCAGGTTTGTACAGGAGCACTGTGTTCCTCGGTCAGAGCTGTAAACAGCACTGTGCTCCTGGGTCAGAGTTGTACAGAAGAACTGTGTTCCTCGTTCAGAGTTCTACACATCACTGTGTTCCTGGGTCAGGGTTGTACTCATCACTGCGTTCCTGGGTCAGATTTGTATGCAGCACTGTGTTCCTGGTCAGGGTTGTACACTGCACTGTGCTCCTGGGTCAGAGATGCACGCAACACTGTGTTCTTGGGTCAGAGTTGTACACAGCACTGTGTTCCTGGGTCAGAGTTGTAGACAACACTGTGTTCCTCGGTCAGAGTTGTACAGTAGCACTGTGTTCCTGAGTCAAAGTTGTACACAGCACTGTGTTCCTGGGTCAGAGTTTTAAACAGCACTGTGTTCCTGGGTCAGACTTGTACAGGAGCACTGTGTTCCTAGGTCAGAATTATACAAGAGCACTGTGTTCCTGGGTCAGGGTTGTACACAGCACTGTGTTCCTGGGTCAGAGTTGTACACAGCACTGTGTTCCTGGTTCAGATTTGTACACATCACTGTGTTCTTGGGTCATGGTTGTACACATCACTGTGTTCCTGGGTCAGAGTTGTACACAGCACTGAGTTCCTGGGTCATGGTTGTACAGGAGCACTGTGTTCCTGGGTCAGGGTTGTACACAGCACTGTGTTCCTGTGTCAGAGTTGTACAGGAGCACTGTGTTCCTGGGTCATATTTGAAGACAGCACTGTTTTTCCTGGGGCACATTTGTACAGGAGCACTGCGTTCCTGGTCAGGGTTGTACACAGCACTTTGTTCCTGGGCCAGAGTTGTACACAGCACTTTGTTCCTTGGTCAGATTTTTACAGAGCACTGTGTTCCTGGGTAAGAGTTGTACACAGCACTGTGTTCCTGTGTCAGAGTTGTAAACTGGCACTGTGTTCCTGGGTCAGAGATGCACACAACACAGTGTTCTTGGGTCAGAGTTGTGCACAGCACTGTGTTCCTGGGTCAGAGTTGTAGACAACACTGTGTTCCTCGGTCAGAGTTGTACAGGAGCACTGTGTTCCTGAGTCAAAGTTGTACACAGCACTGTGTTCTTGGGACAGAGTTTTACACAGCACTGTGTTCCTGGGTCAGATTTGTACAGGAGCACTGTATTCCTAGGTCAGAGTTGTACAAGAGCACTGTGTTCCTGGGTCAGGGTTGTACACAGCACTGTGTTCCTGGGTCAGAGTTGTACACAGTACTGTGTTCCTGGGTCAGATTTGTACACATCACTGTGTTCCTGGGTCAGAGTTGTACAGGAGCACTGTGTTCCTGGGTCAGGGTTGTACACAGCACTGTGTTCCTGATTCAGAGTTGTACACATCACTGTGTTCTTAGGTCAGAGTTGTACACATCACTGTGTTCCTGGGTCAGAGTTCTACACAGCACTGAGTTCCTGGGTCATGGTTGTACAGGAGCAATGTGTTCCTGGGTCAGGGTTGTACACAGCACTGTGTTCCCGTGTCAGAGTTGTACAGGAGCACTGTGTTCCTGGGTCATATTTGAACACAGCACTGTTTTCCTGGGGCACATTTGTACAGGAGCACTGCGTTCCTGGTCAGGGTTGTACACAGCACTTTGTTCCTTGGTCAGATTTTTACAGAGCACTGTGTTACTGGGTCAGAGTTGTACACAGCACTGTATTCCTGGGTCAGAGTTGCACAGGAGCACTCTGTTCCTGGGTCAGGGTTGTACACAGCACTGTGTTCCTATCTCAGAGTTTTACAGGAGCACTGTGAACCTGGGTCAGGGTTGTAAACAGCGCTATGTTCCTGGGTCAAAGTTGTACACAGCACTGTGTTCCTGGGTCAGAGTTGCACACAACACTGTGTTCCTGGGTCAGAGTTGTACACAGCACTGTGTTCCTGGGTCAGAGTTGTACACAGCACTGTGTTCCTGGGTCAGATTTGAACACATCACTGTGTTCCTGGGTCAGAGTTGTACACAGCACAGCGTTCCTGGGTAAGAGTTGTACACATCACTGTGTTCCTGGGTCAGATTTGAACACAGCACTGTGTTCCTTGGTCAGAGTTGTAAACAGCACTGTGCTCCTGGGTCAGAGTTGTACAGAAGAACTGTGTTCCTCGTTCAGAGTTGTACACATCACTGTGTTCCTGGGTCAGGGTTGTAAACAGCGCTATGTTCCTGGGTCAAAGTTGTACACAGCACTGTGTTCCTGGGTCAGAGTTGCACACAACACTGTGTTCCTGGGTCAGAGTTGTACACAGCACTGTGTTTCTGTGTCATATTTGTACACAGCTCTGTGTGCCTGCGTCAGAGATGTACACAGCACTGTGTTTTGTGCGTCAGATTTGTACACAGCACTGTGTTCAGGTGTCAGAGTTGTACAGGAGCACTGTGTTCCTGGGTCAGAGCTGTACACAGCACTGTGTTCCTGGGTCAGGTTTGTACAGGAGCACTGTGTTCCTCGGTCAGAGCTGTAAACAGCACTGTGCTCCTGGGTCAGAGTTGTACAGAAGAACTGTGTTCCTCGTTCAAGAGTTTCTACACATCACTGTGTTCCTGGGTCAGAGTTGTACTCATCACTGCGTTCCTGGGTCAGATTTGTATGCAGCACTGTGTTCCTGGTCAGGGTTGTACACTGCACTGTGTTCCTGGGTCAGAGATGCACGCAACACTGTGTTCTTGGGTCAGAGTTGTACACAGCACTGTGTTCCTGGGTCAGAGTTGTAGACAACACTGTGTTCCTCGGTCAGAGTTGTACAGTAGCACTGTGTTCCTGAGTCAAAGTTGTACACAGCACTGTGTTCCTGGGTCAGAGTTTTAAACAGCACTGTGTTCCTGGGTCAGACTTGTACAGGAGCACTGTGTTCCTAGGTCAGAGTTATACAAGAGCACTGTGTTCCTGGGTCAGGGTTGTACACAGCACTGTGTTCCTGGGTCAGAGTTGTACACAGCACTGTGTTCCTGGTTCAGATTTGTACACATCACTGTGTTCTTGGGTCATGGTTGTACACATCACTGTGTTCCTGGGTCAGAGTTGTACACAGCACTGAGTTCCTGGGTCATGGTTGTACAGGAGCACTGTGTTCCTGGGTCAGGGTTGTACACAGCACTGTGTTCCTGTGTCAGAGTTGTACAGGAGCACTGTGTTCCTGGGTCATATTTGAAGACAGCACTGTTTTCCTGGGGCACATTTGTACAGGAGCACTGCGTTCCTGGTCAGGGTTGTACACAGCACTTTGTTCCTGGGCCAGAGTTGTACACAGCACTTTGTTCCTTGGTCAGATTTTTACAGAGCACTGTGTTCCTGGGTCAGAGTTGTACACAGCACTGTGTTCCTGTGTCAGAGTTGTAAACTGCACTGTGTTCCTGGGTCAGAGATGCACACAACACAGTGTTCTTGGGTCAGAGTTGTGCACAGCACTGTGTTCCTGGGTCAGAGTTGTAGACAACACTGTGTTCCTCGGTCAGAGTTGTACAGGAGCACTGTGTTCCTGAGTCAAAGTTGTACACAGCACTGTGTTCTTGGGACAGAGTTTTACACAGCACTGTGTTCCTGGGTCAGATTTGTACAGGAGCACTGTATTCCTAGGTCAGAGTTGTACAAGAGCACTGTGTTCCTGGGTCAGGGTTGTTCACAGCACTGTGTTCCTGGGTCAGAGTTGTACACAGTACTGTGTTCCTGGGTCAGATTTGTACACATCACTGTGTTCCTGGGTCAGAGTTGTACAGGAGCACTGTGTTCCTGGGTCAGGGTTGTACACAGCACTGTGTTCCTGATTCAGAGTTGTACACATCACTGTGTTCTTAGGTCAGAGTTGTACACATCACTGTGTTCCTGGGTCAGAGTTCTACACAGCACTGAGTTCCTGGGTCATGGTTGTACAGGAGCAATGTGTTCCTGGGTCAGGGTTGTACACAGCACTGTGTTCCCGTGTCAGAGTTGTACAGGAGCACTGTGTTCCTGGGTCATATTTGAACACAGCACTGTTTTCCTGGGGCACATTTGTACAGGAGCACTGCGTTCCTGGTCAGGGTTGTACACAGCACTTTGTTCCTTGGTCAGATTTTTACAGAGCACTGTGTTCCTGGGTCAGAGTTGTACACAGCACTGTATTCCTGGGTCAGAGTTGCACAGGAGCACTCTGTTCCTGGGTCAGGGTTGTACACAGCACTGTGTTCCTATCTCAGAGTTTTACAGGAGCACTGTGAACCTGGGTCAGGGTTGTAAACAGCGCTATGTTCCTGGGTCAAAGTTGTACACAGCACTGTGTTCCTGGGTCAGAGTTGCACACAACACTGTGTTCCTGGGTCAGAGTTGTACACAGCACTGTGTTCCTGGGTCAGAGTTGTACACAGCACTGTGTTCCTGGGTCAGATTTGAACACATCACTGTGTTCCTGGGTCAGAGTTGTACACAGCACAGCGTTCCTGGGTAAGAGTTGTACACATCACTGTGTTCCTGGGTCAGATTTGAACACAGCACTGTGTTCCTTGGTCAGAGTTGTAAACAGCACTGTGCTCCTGGGTCAGAGTTGTACAGAAGAACTGTGTTCCTCGTTCAGAGTTGTACACATCACTGTGTTCCTGGGTCAGGGTTGTACTCATCACTGCGTTCCTGGGTCAAAGTTGTACACAGCACTGTGTTCTTGGGACAGAGTTTTACACAGCACTGTGTTCCTGGGTCAGATTTGTACAGGAGCACTGTATTCCTAGGTCAGAGTTGTACAAGAGCACTGTGTTCCTGGGTCAGGGTTGTACACAGCACTGTGTTCCTGGGTCAGAGTTGTACACAGTACTGTGTTCCTGGGTCAGATTTGTACACATCACTGTGTTCCTGGGTCAGAGTTGTACAGGAGCACTGTGTTCCTGGGTCAGGGTTGTACACAGCACTGTGTTCCTGATTCAGAGTTGTACACATCACTGTGTTCTTGGGTCAGAGTTGTACACATCACTGTGTTCCTGGGTCAGAGTTCTACACAGCACTGAGTTCCTGGGTCATGGTTTTACAGGAGCAATGTGTTCCTGGGTCAGGGTTGTACACAGCACTGTGTTCCCGTGTCAGAGTTGTACAGGAGCACTGTGTTCCTGGGTCATATTTGAACACAGCACTGTTTTCCTGGGGCACATTTGTACAGGAGCACTGCATTCCTGGTCAGGGTTGTACACAGCACTGTGTTCCTGGGCCAGAGTTGTACACAGCACTTTGTTCCTTGGTCAGATTTTTACAGAGCACTGTGTTCCTGGGTCAGAGTTGTACACAGCACTGTATTCCTGGGTCAGAGTTGCACAGGAGCACTCTGTTCCTGGGTCAGGGTTGTACACAGCACTGTGTTCCTATCTCAGAGTTTTACAGGAGCACTGTGAACCTGGGTCAGGGTTGTAAACAGCGCTATGTTCCTGGGTCAAAGTTGTACACAGCACTGTGTTCCTGGGTCAGAGTTGCACACAACACTGTGTTCCTGGGTCAGAGTTGTACACAGCACTGTGTTCCTGGGTCAGAGTTGTACACAGCACTGTGTTCCTGGGTCAGATTTGAACACATCACTGTGTTCCTGGGTCAGAGCTGTACACAGCACTGCGTTCCTGGGTAAGAGTTGTACACATCACCGTGTTCCTGGGTCAGATTTGAACACAGCACTGTGTTCCTTGGTCAGAGTTGTAAACAGCACTGTGCTCCTGGGTCAGAGTTGTACAGAAGAACTGTGTTCCTCGTTCAGAGTTCTACACATCACTGTGTTCCTGGGTCAGAGCTGTACACAGCACTGCGTTCCTGGGTAAGAGTTGTACACATCACCGTGTTCCTGGGTCAGATTTGAACACAGCACTGTGTTCCTTGGTCAGAGTTGTAAACAGCACTGTGCTCCTGGGTCAGAGTTGTACAGAAGAACTGTGTTCCTCGTTCAGAGTTCTACACATCACTGTGTTCCTGGTCAGGGTTGTACACTGCTCTGTGTTCCTGGGTCAGAGATGCACACAACACTGTGTTCTTGGGTCAGAGTTGTACACAGCACTGTGTTCCTGGATCAGAGTTGTAGACAACACTGTGTTCCTTGGTCAGAGTTGTACAGGAGCACTGTGTTCCTGAGTCAAAGTTGTACACAGCACTGTGTTCCTGGGTCAGAGTTTTACACAGCACTGTGTTCCTGGGTCAGATTTGTACAGGAGCACTGTGTTCCTAGGTCGGAGTTGTACAAGAGCACTGTGTTCCTGGGTCAGGGTTGTACACAGCACTGTGTTCCTGGGTCAGAGTTGTACACAGTACTGTGTTCCTGGGTCAGATTTGCACACATCACTGTGTTCCTGGGTCAGAGTTGTACAGGAGCACTGTGTTCTTGGGTCAGAGTTCTACACAGCACTGAGTTCCTGGGTCATGGTTGTACAGGAGCACTGTGTTCCTGGGTCAGGGTTGTACACAGCACTGTGTTCCCGTGTCAGAGTTGTACAGGAGCACTGTGTTCTTGGGTCATATTTGAACAGAGCACTGTTTTCCTGGGGCACATTTGTACAGGAGCACTGCGTTCCTGGTCAGGGTTGTACACAGCACTGTGTTCCTGTGTCAGATTTGTACACATCACTGTGTTTTTGGTTCAGGGTTGTACACAGCACTGTGTTCCTGGGTCAGAGTTGTACACAGCACTGTATTCCTGGGTCAGAGTTGCACAGGAGCACTCTGTTCCTGGGTCAGGGTTGTACACAGCACTGTGTTCCTATCTCAGAGTTTTACAGGAGCACTGTGAACCTGGGTCAGGGTTGTAAACAGCGCTATGTTCCTGGGTCAAAGTTGTACACAGCACTGTGTTCCTGGGTCAGAGTTGCACACAACACTGTGTTCCTGGGTCAGAGTTGTACACAGCACTGTGTTTCTGTGTCATATTTGTACACAGCTCTGTGTGCCTGCGTCAGAGATGTACACAGCACTGTGTTTGTGCGTCAGATTTGTACACAGCACTGTGTTCAGGGTCAGAGTTGTACAGGAGCACTGTGTTCCTGGGTCAGAGCTGTACACAGCACTGTGTTCCTGGGTCAGGTTTGTACAGGAGCACTGTGTTCCTCGGTCAGAGCTGTAAACAGCACTGTGCTCCTGGGTCAGAGTTGTACAGAAGAACTGTGTTCCTCGTTCAGAGTTCTACACATCACTGTGTTCCTGGGTCAGGGTTGTACTCATCACTGCGTTCCTGGGTCAGATTTGTATGCAGCACTGTGTTCCTGGTCAGGGTTGTACACTGCACTGTGCTCCTGGGTCAGAGATGCACGCAACACTGTGTTCTTGGGTCAGAGTTGTACACAGCACTGTGTTCCTGGGTCAGAGTTGTAGACAACACTGTGTTCCTCGGTCAGAGTTGTACAGTAGCACTGTGTTCCTGAGTCAAAGTTGTACACAGCACTGTGTTCCTGGGTCAGAGTTTTAAACAGCACTGTGTTCCTGGGTCAGACTTGTACAGGAGCACTGTGTTCCTAGGTCAGAATTATACAAGAGCACTGTGTTCCTGGGTCAGGGTTGTACACAGCACTGTGTTCCTGGGTCAGAGTTGTACACAGCACTGTGTTCCTGGTTCAGATTTGTACACATCACTGTGTTCTTGGGTCATGGTTGTACACATCACTGTGTTCCTGGGTCAGAGTTGTACACAGCACTGAGTTCCTGGGTCATGGTTGTACAGGAGCACTGTGTTCCTGGGTCAGGGTTGTACACAGCACTGTGTTCCTGTGTCAGAGTTGTACAGGAGCACTGTGTTCCTGGGTCATATTTGAAGACAGCACTGTTTTCCTGGGGCACATTTGTACAGGAGCACTGCGTTCCTGGTCAGGGTTGTACACAGCACTTTGTTCCTGGGCCAGAGTTGTACACAGCACTTTGTTCCTTGGTCAGATTTTTACAGAGCACTGTGTTCCTGGGTAAGAGTTGTACACAGCACTGTGTTCCTGTGTCAGAGTTGTAAACTGCACTGTGTTCCTGGGTCAGAGATGCACACAACACAGTGTTCTTCGGTCAGAGTTGTGCACAGCACTGTGTTCCTGGGTCAGAGTTGTAGACAACACTGTGTTCCTCGGTCAGAGTTGTACAGGAGCACTGTGTTCCTGAGTCAAAGTTGTACACAGCACTGTGTTCTTGGGACAGAGTTTTACACAGCACTGTGTTCCTGGGTCAGATTTGTACAGGAGCACTGTATTCCTAGGTCAGAGTTGTACAAGAGCACTGTGTTCCTGGGTCAGGGTTGTACACAGCACTGTGTTCCTGGGTCAGAGTTGTACACAGTACTGTGTTCCTGGGTCAGATTTGTACACATCACTGTGTTCCTGGGTCAGAGTTGTACAGGAGCACTGTGTTCCTGGGTCAGGGTTGTACACAGCACTGTGTTCCTGATTCAGAGTTGTACACATCACTGTGTTCTTAGGTCAGAGTTGTACACATCACTGTGTTCCTGGGTCAGAGTTCTACACAGCACTGAGTTCCTGGGTCATGGTTGTACAGGAGCAATGTGTTCCTGGGTCAGGGTTGTACACAGCACTGTGTTCCCGTGTCAGAGTTGTACAGGAGCACTGTGTTCCTGGGTCATATTTGAACACAGCACTGTTTTCCTGGGGCACATTTGTACAGGAGCACTGCGTTCCTGGTCAGGGTTGTACACAGCACTTTGTTCCTTGGTCAGATTTTTACAGAGCACTGTGTTCCTGGGTCAGAGTTGTACACAGCACTGTATTCCTGGGTCAGAGTTGCACAGGAGCACTCTGTTCCTGGGTCAGGGTTGTACACAGCACTGTGTTCCTATCTCAGAGTTTTACAGGAGCACTGTGAACCTGGGTCAGGGTTGTAAACAGCGCTATGTTCCTGGGTCAAAGTTGTACACAGCACTGTGTTCCTGGGTCAGAGTTGCACACAACACTGTGTTCCTGGGTCAGAGTTGTACACAGCACTGTGTTCCTGGGTCAGAGTTGTACACAGCACTGTGTTCCTGGGTCAGATTTGAACACATCACTGTGTTCCTGGGTCAGAGTTGTACACAGCACAGCGTTCCTGGGTAAGAGTTGTACACATCACTGTGTTCCTGGGTCAGATTTGAACACAGCACTGTGTTCCTTGGTCAGAGTTGTAAACAGCACTGTGCTCCTGGGTCAGAGTTGTACAGAAGAACTGTGTTCCTCGTTCAGAGTTGTACACATCACTGTGTTCCTGGGTCAGGGTTGTAAACAGCGCTATGTTCCTGGGTCAAAGTTGTACACAGCACTGTGTTCCTGGGTCAGAGTTGCACACAACACTGTGTTCCTGGGTCAGAGTTGTACACAGCACTGTGTTTCTGTGTCATATTTGTACACAGCTCTGTGTGCCTGCGTCAGAGATGTACACAGCACTGTGTTTGTGCGTCAGATTTGTACACAGCACTGTGTTCAGGGTCAGAGTTGTACAGGAGCACTGTGTTCCTGGGTCAGAGCTGTACACAGCACTGTGTTCCTGGGTCAGGTTTGTACAGGAGCACTGTGTTCCTCGGTCAGAGCTGTAAACAGCACTGTGCTCCTGGGTCAGAGTTGTACAGAAGAACTGTGTTCCTCGTTCAGAGTTCTACACATCACTGTGTTCCTGGGTCAGAGTTGTACTCATCACTGCGTTCCTGGGTCAGATTTGTATGCAGCACTGTGTTCCTGGTCAGGGTTGTACACTGCACTGTGTTCCTGGGTCAGAGATGCACGCAACACTGTGTTCTTGGGTCAGAGTTGTACACAGCACTGTGTTCCTGGGTCAGAGTTGTAGACAACACTGTGTTCCTCGGTCAGAGTTGTACAGTAGCACTGTGTTCCTGAGTCAAAGTTGTACACAGCACTGTGTTCCTGGGTCAGAGTTTTAAACAGCACTGTGTTCCTGGGTCAGACTTGTACAGGAGCACTGTGTTCCTAGGTCAGAGTTATACAAGAGCACTGTGTTCCTGGGTCAGGGTTGTACACAGCACTGTGTTCCTGGGTCAGAGTTGTACACAGCACTGTGTTCCTGGTTCAGATTTGTACACATCACTGTGTTCTTGGGTCATGGTTGTACACATCACTGTGTTCCTGGGTCAGAGTTGTACACAGCACTGAGTTCCTGGGTCATGGTTGTACAGGAGCACTGTGTTCCTGGGTCAGGGTTGTACACAGCACTGTGTTCCTGTGTCAGAGTTGTACAGGAGCACTGTGTTCCTGGGTCATATTTGAAGACAGCACTGTTTTCCTGGGGCACATTTGTACAGGAGCACTGCGTTCCTGGTCAGGGTTGTACACAGCACTTTGTTCCTGGGCCAGAGTTGTACACAGCACTTTGTTCCTTGGTCAGATTTTTACAGAGCACTGTGTTCCTGGGTCAGAGTTGTACACAGCACTGTGTTCCTGTGTCAGAGTTGTAAACTGCACTGTGTTCCTGGGTCAGAGATGCACACAACACAGTGTTCTTGGGTCAGAGTTGTGCACAGCACTGTGTTCCTGGGTCAGAGTTGTAGACAACACTGTGTTCCTCGGTCAGAGTTGTACAGGAGCACTGTGTTCCTGAGTCAAAGTTGTACACAGCACTGTGTTCTTGGGACAGAGTTTTACACAGCACTGTGTTCCTGGGTCAGATTTGTACAGGAGCACTGTATTCCTAGGTCAGAGTTGTACAAGAGCACTGTGTTCCTGGGTCAGGGTTGTTCACAGCACTGTGTTCCTGGGTCAGAGTTGTACACAGTACTGTGTTCCTGGGTCAGATTTGTACACATCACTGTGTTCCTGGGTCAGAGTTGTACAGGAGCACTGTGTTCCTGGGTCAGGGTTGTACACAGCACTGTGTTCCTGATTCAGAGTTGTACACATCACTGTGTTCTTAGGTCAGAGTTGTACACATCACTGTGTTCCTGGGTCAGAGTTCTACACAGCACTGAGTTCCTGGGTCATGGTTGTACAGGAGCAATGTGTTCCTGGGTCAGGGTTGTACACAGCACTGTGTTCCCGTGTCAGAGTTGTACAGGAGCACTGTGTTCCTGGGTCATATTTGAACACAGCACTGTTTTCCTGGGGCACATTTGTACAGGAGCACTGCGTTCCTGGTCAGGGTTGTACACAGCACTTTGTTCCTTGGTCAGATTTTTACAGAGCACTGTGTTCCTGGGTCAGAGTTGTACACAGCACTGTATTCCTGGGTCAGAGTTGCACAGGAGCACTCTGTTCCTGGGTCAGGGTTGTACACAGCACTGTGTTCCTATCTCAGAGTTTTACAGGAGCACTGTGAACCTGGGTCAGGGTTGTAAACAGCGCTATGTTCCTGGGTCAAAGTTGTACACAGCACTGTGTTCCTGGGTCAGAGTTGCACACAACACTGTGTTCCTGGGTCAGAGTTGTACACAGCACTGTGTTCCTGGGTCAGAGTTGTACACAGCACTGTGTTCCTGGGTCAGATTTGAACACATCACTGTGTTCCTGGGTCAGAGTTGTACACAGCACAGCGTTCCTGGGTAAGAGTTGTACACATCACGGTGTTCCTGGGTCAGATTTGAACACAGCACTGTGTTCCTTGGTCAGAGTTGTAAACAGCACTGTGCTCCTGGGTCAGAGTTGTACAGAAGAACTGTGTTCCTCGTTCAGAGTTGTACACATCACTGTGTTCCTGGGTCAGGGTTGTACTCATCACTGCGTTCCTGGGTCAGATTTGTACGCAGCACTGTGTTCCTGGTCAGGGTTGTACACTGCTCTGTGTTCCTCGGTCAGAGATGCACACAACACTGTGTTCTTGGGTCAGAGTTGTACACAGCACTGTGTTCCTGGATCAGAGTTGTAGACAACACTGTGCTCCTTGGTCAGAGTTGTACAGGAGCACTGTGTTCCTGAGTCAAAGGTGTACACAGCACTGTGTTCCTGGGTCAGAGTTTTACACAGCACTGTGTTCCTGGGTCAGATTTGTACAGGAGCACTGTGTTCCTAGGTCGGAGTTGTACAAGAGCACTGTGTTCCTGGGTCAGGGTTGTACACAGCACTGTGTTCCTGGGTCAGAGTTGTACACAGTACTGTGTTCCTGGGTCAGATTTGCACACATCACTGTGTTCCTGGGTCAGAGTTGTACAGGAGCACTGTGTTCTTGGGTCAGAGTTCTACACAGCACTGAGTTCCTGGGTCATGGTTGTACAGGAGCACTGTGTTCCTGGGTCCGGGTTGTACACAGCACTGTGTTCCCGTGTCAGAGTTGTACAGGAGCACTGTGTTCCTGGGTCATATTTGAACACAGCACTGTTTTCCTGGGGCACATTTGTACAGGAGCACTGTGTTCCTGGTCAGGGTTGTACACAGCACTGTGTTCCTGTGTCAGATTTGTACACATCACTGTGTTTTTGGTTCAGGGTTGTACACATCACTGTGTTCCTTGGTCAGAGTTGTACACAGCACTGAGTTCCTGGGTCAGACTTGTACACAGCATGGTGCTCCTGGGTCAGTGTTGTACACAGCACCTTGTTCCTGGGTCAGAGTTGGACAGGAGCACTGCGTTCCTGAGTCAGAGTTGTACACATCACTGTGTTACAGGGTCAGATTTGTACACATCACTATGTTTATGGGCCAGAGTTGTACAGGAGCACTGTGTCCCTGGGTCAGAGTTGTAAACAGCACTGTGTTCCTGGGTCAGAGTTGTACACAGCACTGTGTTCCTGGGTCAGAGTTGTACACAGCTCTGTGTTCCTGGGTCAGAGTTTTACACATCACTGTGTTCCTGGCTCAGACTTGTACACAGCACTGTGTGCCTGGGTCAGTTTGGTACAGGAGCACTGTGTTCCTGGTTCAGGGTTATACACAGCACCTTGTTCCTGGGTCAGTGTTGTACACATCACTGTGTTCTTGGGTCAGAGTTATACACATCACTGTGTTCCTGGGTCAGAGTTGTACACAGCACTGTGTTCCTGGGTCAGGGTTGTACACAGCACTGTGTTTCTGTGTCATATTTGTACACAGCTCTGTGTGCCTGCGTCAGAGATGTACACAGCACTGTGTTTGTGCGTCAGATTTGTACACAGCACTGTGTTCAGGGTCAGAGTTGTACAGGAGCACTGTGTTCCTGGGTCAGAGCTGTACACAGCACTGTGTTCCTGGGTCAGGTTTGTACAGGAGCACTGTGTTCCTCGGTCAGAGCTGTAAACAGCACTGTGCTCCTGGGTCAGAGTTGTACAGAAGAACTGTGTTCCTCGTTCAGAGTTCTACACATCACTGTGTTCCTGGGTCAGGGTTGTACTCATCACTGCGTTCCTGGGTCAGATTTGTATGCAGCACTGTGTTCCTGGTCAGGGTTGTACACTGCACTGTGTTCCTGGGTCAGAGATGCACGCAACACTGTGTTCTTGGGTCAGAGTTGTACACAGCACTGTGTTCCTGGGTCAGAGTTGTAGACAACACTGTGTTCCTCGGTCAGAGTTGTACAGTAGCACTGTGTTCCTGAGTCAAAGTTGTACACAGCACTGTGTTCCTGGGTCAGAGTTTTAAACAGCACTGTGTTCCTGGGTCAGACTTGTACAGGAGCACTGTGTTCCTAGGTCAGAGTTATACAAGAGCACTGTGTTCCTGGGTCAGGGTTGTACACAGCACTGTGTTCCTGGGTCAGAGTTGTACACAGTACTGTGTTCCTGGTTCAGATTTGTACACATCACTGTGTTCTTGGGTCATGGTTGTACACATCACTGTCTTCCTGGGTCAGAGTTGTACACAGCACTGAGTTCCTGGGTCATGGTTGTACAGGAGCACTGTGTTCCTGGTCAGGGTTGTACACAGCACTGTGTTCCTGTGTCAGATTTGTACACATCACTGTGTTTTTGGTTCAGGGTTGTACACATCACTGTGTTCCTTGGTCAGAGTTGTACACAGCACTGAGTTCCTGGGTCAGACTTGTACACAGCATGGTGCTCCTGGGTCAGTGTTGTACACAGCACCTTGTTCCTGGGTCAGAGTTGGACAGGAGCACTGCGTTCCTGAGTCAGAGTTGTACACATCACTGTGTTACAGGGTCAGATTTGTACACATCACTATGTTTATGGGCCAGAGTTGTACAGGAGCACTGTGTCCCTGGGTCAGAGTTGTAAACAGCACTGTGTTCCTGGGTCAGAGTTGTACACAGCACTGTGTTCCTGGGTCAGAGTTGTACACAGCTCTGTGTTCCTGGGTCAGAGTTTTACACATCACTGTGTTCCTGGCTCAGACTTGTACACAGCACTGTGTGCCTGGGTCAGTTTGGTACAGGAGCACTGTGTTCCTGGTTCAGGGTTATACACAGCACCTTGTTCCTGGGTCAGTGTTGTACACATCACTGTGTTCTTGGGTCAGAGTTATACACATCACTGTGTTCCTGGGTCAGAGTTGTACACAGCACTGTGTTCCTGGGTCAGGGTTGTACACAGCACTGTGTTTCTGTGTCATATTTGTACACAGCTCTGTGTGCCTGCGTCAGAGATGTACACAGCACTGTGTTTGTGCGTCAGATTTGTACACAGCACTGTGTTCAGGGTCAGAGTTGTACAGGAGCACTGTGTTCCTGGGTCAGAGCTGTACACAGCACTGTGTTCCTGGGTCAGGTTTGTACAGGAGCACTGTGTTCCTCGGTCAGAGCTGTAAACAGCACTGTGCTCCTGGGTCAGAGTTGTACAGAAGAACTGTGTTCCTCGTTCAGAGTTCTACACATCACTGTGTTCCTGGGTCAGGGTTGTACTCATCACTGCGTTCCTGGGTCAGATTTGTATGCAGCACTGTGTTCCTGGTCAGGGTTGTACACTGCACTGTGTTCCTGGGTCAGAGATGCACGCAACACTGTGTTCTTGGGTCAGAGTTGTACACAGCACTGTGTTCCTGGGTCAGAGTTGTAGACAACACTGTGTTCCTCGGTCAGAGTTGTACAGTAGCACTGTGTTCCTGAGTCAAAGTTGTACACAGCACTGTGTTCCTGGGTCAGAGTTTTAAACAGCACTGTGTTCCTGGGTCAGACTTGTACAGGAGCACTGTGTTCCTAGGTCAGAGTTATACAAGAGCACTGTGTTCCTGGGTCAGGGTTGTACACAGCACTGTGTTCCTGGGTCAGAGTTGTACACAGTACTGTGTTCCTGGTTCAGATTTGTACACATCACTGTGTTCTTGGGTCATGGTTGTACACATCACTGTCTTCCTGGGTCAGAGTTGTACACAGCACTGAGTTCCTGGGTCATGGTTGTACAGGAGCACTGTGTTCCTGGGTCAGGGTTGTACACAGCACTGTGTTCCTGTGTCAGAGTTGTACAGGAGCACTGTGTTCCTGGGTCATATTTGAAGACAGCACTGTTTTCCTGGGGCACATTTGTACAGGAGCACTGCGTTCCTGGTCAGGGTTGTACACAGCACTGTGTTCCTGGGCCAGAGTTGTACACAGCACTTTGTTCCTTGGTCAGATTTTTACAGAGCACTGTGTTCCTGGGTCAGAGTTGTACACAGCACTGTGTTCCTGTGTCAGAGTTGTAAACTGCACTGTGTTCCTGGGTCAGAGATGCACACAACACAGTGTTCTTGGGTCAGAGTTGTACACAGCACTGTGTTCCTGGGTCAGAGTTGTAGACAACACTGTGTTCCTCGGTCAGAGTTGTACAGGAGCACTGTGTTCCTGAGTCAAAGTTGTACACAGCACTGTGTTCTTGGGACAGAGTTTTTCACAGCACTGTCTTCCTGGGTCAGATTTGTACAGGAGCACTGTATTCCTAGGTCAGAGTTGTACAAGAGCACTGTGTTCCTGGGTCAGGGTTGTACACAGCACTGTGTTCCTGGGTCAGAGTTGTACACAGTACTGTGTTCCTGGGTCAGATTTGTACACATCACTGTGTTCCTGGGTGAGAGTTGTACAGGAGCACTGTGTTCCTGGGTCAGGGTTGTACACAGCACTGTGTTCCTGATTCAGAGTTGTATACATCACTGTGTTCTTGGGTCAGAGTTGTACACATCACTGTGTTCCTGGGTCAGAGTTCTGCACAGCACTGAGTTCCTGGGTCATGGTTGTACAGGAGCAATGTGTTCCTGGGTCAGGGTTGTACACAGCACTGTGTTCCCGTGTCAGAGTTGTACAGGAGCACTGTGTTCCTGGGTCATATTTGAACACAGCACTGTTTTCCTGGGGCACATTTGTACAGGAGCACTGCGTTCCTGGTCAGGGTTGTACACAGCACTGTGTTCCTGGGCCAGAGTTGTACACAGCACTTTGTTCCTTGGTCAGATTTTTACAGAGCACTGTGTTCCTGGGTCAGAGTTGTACACAGCACTGTATTCCTGGGTCAGAGTTGCACAGGAGCACTCTGTTCCTGGGTCAGGGTTGTACACAGCACTGTGTTCCTATCTCAGAGCTTTACAGGAGCACTGTGTTCCTGGGTCAGGGTTGTACTCATCACTGCGTTCCTGGGTCAGATTTGTACGCAGCACTGTGTTCCTGGTCAGGGTTGTACACTGCTCTGTGTTCCTGGGTCAGAGATGCACACAACACTGTGTTCTTGGGTCAGAGTTGTACACAGCACTGTGTTCCTGGATCAGAGTTGTAGACAACACTGTGTTCCTTGGTCAGAGTTGTACAGGAGCACTGTGTTCCTGAGTCAAAGTTGTACACAGCACTGTGTTCCTGGGTCAGAGTTTTACACAGCACTGTGTTCCTGGGTCAGATTTGTACAGGAGCACTGTGTTCCTAGGTCGGAGTTGTACAAGAGCACTGTGTTCCTGGGTCAGGGTTGTACACAGCACTGTGTTCCTGGGTCAGAGTTGTACACAGTACTGTGTTCCTGGGTCAGATTTGCACACATCACTGTGTTCCTGGGTCAGAGTTGTACAGGAGCACTGTGTTCTTGGGTCAGAGTTCTACACAGCACTGAGTTCCTGGGTCATGGTTGTACAGGAGCACTGTGTTCCTGGGTCAGGGTTGTACACAGCACTGTGTTCCCGTGTCAGAGTTGTACAGGAGCACTGTGTTCCTGGGTCATATTTGAACAGAGCACTGTTTTCCTGGGGCACATTTGTACAGGAGCACTGCGTTCCTGGTCAGGGTTGTACACAGCACTGTGTTCCTGTGTCAGATTTGTACACATCACTGTGTTTTTGGTTCATGGTTGTACACAGCACTGTGTTCCTGGGTCAGAGTTGTGCACAGCACTGTATTCCTGGGTCAGAGTTGCACAGGAGCACTCTGTTCCTGGGTCAGGGTTGTACACAGCACTGTGTTCCTATCTCAGAGATTTACAGGAGCACTGTGAACCTGGGTCAGGGTTGTAAACAGCGCTATGTTCCTGGGTCAAAGTTGTACACAGCACTGTGTTCCTGGGTCAGAGTTGCACACAACACTGTGTTCCTGGGTCAGAGTTGTACACAGCACTGTGTTTCTGTGTCATATTTGTACACAGCTCTGTGTGCCTGCGTCAGAGATGTACACAGCACTGTGTTTGTGCGTCAGATTTGTACACAGCACTGTGTTCAGGGTCAGAGTTGTACAGGAGCACTGTGTTCCTGGGTCAGAGCTGTACACAGCACTGTGTTCCTGGGTCAGGTTTGTACAGGAGCACTGTGTTCCTCGGTCAGAGCTGTAAACAGCACTGTGCTCCTGGGTCAGAGTTGTACAGAAGAACTGTGTTCCTCGTTCAGAGTTCTACACATCACTGTGTTCCTGGGTCAGGGTTGTACTCATCACTGCGTTCCTGGGTCAGATTTGTATGCAGCACTGTGTTCCTGGTCAGGGTTGTACACTGCACTGTGTTCCTGGGTCAGAGATGCACGCAACACTGTGTTCTTGGGTCAGAGTTGTACACAGCACTGTGTTCCTGGGTCAGAGTTGTAGACAACACTGTGTTCCTCGGTCAGAGTTGTACAGTAGCACTGTGTTCCTGAGTCAAAGTTGTACACAGCACTGTGTTCCTGGGTCAGAGTTTTACACAGCACTGTGTTCCTGGGTCAGACTTGTACAGGAGCACTGTGTTCCTAGGTCAGAGTTATACAAGAGCACTGTGTTCCTGGGTCAGGGTTGTACACAGCACTGTGTTCCTGGGTCAGAGTTGTACACAGCACTGTGTTCCTGGTTCAGATTTGTACACATCACTGTGTTCTTGGGTCATGGTTGTACACATCACTGTGTTCCTGGGTCAGAGTTGTACACAGCACTGAGTTCCTGGGTCATGGTTGTACAGGAGCACTGTGTTCCTGGGTCAGGGTTGTACACAGCACTGTGTTCCTGTGTCAGAGTTGTACAGGAGCACTGTGTTCCTGGGTCATATTTGAAGACAGCACTGTTTTCCTGGGGCACATTTGTACAGGAGCACTGCGTTCCTGGTCAGGGTTGTACACAGCACTGTGTTCCTGGGCCAGAGTTGTACACAGCACTTTGTTCCTTGGTCAGATTTTTACAGAGCACTGTGTTCCTGGGTCAGAGTTGTACACAGCACTGTGTTCCTGTGTCAGAGTTGTAAACTGCACTGTGTTCCTGGGTCAGAGATGCACACAACACAGTGTTCTTGGGTCAGAGTTGTGCACAGCACTGTGTTCCTGGGTCAGAGTTGTAGACAACACTGTGTTCCTCGGTCAGAGTTGTACAGGAGCACTGTGTTCCTGAGTCAAAGTTGTACACAGCACTGTGTTCTTGGGACAGAGTTTTACACAGCACTGTGTTCCTGGGTCAGATTTGTACAGGAGCACTGTATTCCTAGGTCAGAGTTGTACAAGAGCACTGTGTTCCTGGGTCAGGGTTGTACACAGCACTGTGTTCCTGGGTCAGAGTTGTACACAGTACTGTGTTCCTGGGTCAGATTTGTACACATCACTGTGTTCCTGGGTCAGAGTTGTACAGGAGCACTGTGTTCCTGGGTCAGGGTTGTACACAGCACTGTGTTCCTGATTCAGAGTTGTACACATCACTGTGTTCTTGGGTCAGAGTTGTACACATCACTGTGTTCCTGGGTCAGAGTTCTACACAGCACTGAGTTCCTGGGTCATGGTTGTACAGGAGCAATGTGTTCCTGGGTCAGGGTTGTACACAGCACTATGTTCCCGTGTCAGAGTTGTACAGGAGCACTGTGTTCCTGGGTCATATTTGAACACAGCACTGTTTTCCTGGGGCACATTTGTACAGGAGCACTGCGTTCCTGGTCAGGGTTGTACACAGCACGGTGTTCCTGGGCCAGAGTTGTACACAGCACTTTGTTCCTTGGTCAGATTTTTACAGAGCACTGTGTTCCTGGGTCAGAGTTGTACACAGCACTGTATTCCTGGGTCAGAGTTGCACAGGAGCACTCTGTTCCTGGGTCAGGGTTGTACACAGCACTGTGTTCCTATCTCAGAGTTTTACAGGAGCACTCTGAACCTGGGTCAGGGTTGTAAACAGCGCTATGTTCCTGGGTCAAAGTTGTACACAGCACTGTGTTCCTGGGTCAGAGTTGCACACAACACTGTGTTCCTGGGTCAGAGTTGTACACAGCACTGTGTTCCTGGGTCAGAGTTGTACACAGAACTGTGTTCCTGGGTCAGATTTGAACACATCACTGTGTTCCTGGGTCAGAGTTGTACACAGCACAGCGTTCCTGGGTAAGAGTTGTACACATCACTGTGTTCCTGGGTCAGATTTGAACACAGCACTGTGTTCCTTGGTCAGAGTTGTAAACAGCACTGTGCTCCTGGGTCAGAGTTGTACAGAAGAACTGTGTTCCTCGTTCAGAGTTGTACACATCACTGTGTTCCTGGGTCAGGGTTGTACTCATCACTGCGTTCCTGGGTCAGATTTGTACGCAGCACTGTGTTCCTGGTCAGGGTTGTACACTGCTCTGTGTTCCTGGGTCAGAGATGCACACAACACTGTGTTCTTGGGTCAGAGTTGTACACAGCACTGTGTTCCTGGATCAGAGTTGTAGACAACACTGTGCTCCTTGGTCAGAGTTGTACAGGAGCACTGTGTTCCTGAGTCAAAGTTGTACACAGCACTGTGTTCCTGGGTCAGAGTTTTACACAGCACTGTGTTCCTGGGTCAGATTTGTACAGGAGCACTGTGTTCCTAGGTCGGAGTTGTACAAGAGCACTGTGTTCCTGGGTCAGGGTTGTACACAGCACTGTGTTCCTGGGTCAGAGTTGTACACAGTACTGTGTTCCTGGGTCAGATTTGCACACATCACTGTGTTCCTGGGTCAGAGTTGTACAGGAGCACTGTGTTCTTGGGTCAGAGTTCTACACAGCACTGAGTTCCTGGGTCATGGTTGTACAGGAGCACTGTGTTCCTGGGTCAGGGTTGTACACAGCACTGTGTTCCCGTGTCAGAGTTGTACAGGAGCACTGTGTTCCTGGGTCATATTTGAACACAGCACTGTTTTCCTGGGGCACATTTGTACAGGAGCACTGTGTTCCTGGTCAGGGTTGTACACAGCACTGTGTTCCTGCGTCAGATTTGTACACATCACTGTGTTTTTGGTTCAGGGTTGTACACAGCACTGTGTTCCTGGGTCAGAGTTGTACACAGCACTGTATTCCTGGGTCAGAGTTGCACAGGAGCACTCTGTTCCTGGGTCAGGGTTGTACACAGCACTGTGTTCCTATCTCAGAGTTTTACAGGAGCACTGTGAACCTGGGTCAGGGTTGTAAACAGCGCTATGTTCCTGGGTCAAAGTTGTACACAGCACTGTGTTCCTGGGTCAGAGTTGCACACAACACTGTGTTACTGGGTCAGAGTTGTACACAGCACTGTGTTCCTGGGTCAGAGTTGTACACATCACTGTGTTCCTGGGTCAGCGTTGCTCACAACTTTGTGTTACTGGGTCAGAGTTGTACACAGCACTGTGTTCCTTGGTCAGATTTGTACACAGCACTGTATTCCTGGGTCAGAGTTGCACAGGAGCACTCTGTTCCTGGGTCAGGGTTGTACACAGCACCGTGTTCCTATCTCAGAGTTTTACAGGAGCACTGTGAACCTGGATCAGGGTTGTAAACAGCGCTATGTCCCTGGGTCAAAGTTGTACACAGCACTGTGTTCCTGGGTCAGAGTTGCACACAACACTGTGTTCCTGGGTCAGAGTTGTATACAGCACTGTGTTCCTGGGTCAGAGTTGTACACAGCACTGTGTTCCTGGGTCAGATTTGAACACATCACTGTGTTCCTGGGTCAGAGTTGTACACAGCACAGCGTTCCTGGGTAAGAGTTGTACACATCACTGTGTTCCTGGGTCAGATTTGAACACAGCACTGTGTTCCTTGGTCAGAGTTGTAAACAGCACTGTGCTCCTGGGTCAGAGTTGTACAGAAGAACTGTGTTCCTCGTTCAGAGTTGTACACATCACTGTGTTCCTGGGTCAGGGTTGTACTCATCACTGCGTTCCTGGGTCAGATTTGTACGCAGCACTGTGTTCCTGGTCAGGGTTGTACACTGCTCTGTGTTCCTGGGTCAGAGATGCACACAACACTGTGTTCTTGGGTCAGAGTTGTACACAGCACTGTGTTCCTGGATCAGAGTTGTAGACAACACTGTGCTCCTTGGTCAGAGTTGTACAGGAGCACTGTGTTCCTGAGTCAAAGTTGTACACAGCACTGTGTTCCTGGGTCAGAGTTTTACACAGCACTGTGTTCCTGGGTCAGATTTGTACAGGAGCACTGTGTTCCTAGGTCGGAGTTGTACAAGAGCACTGTGTTCCTGGGTCAGGGTTGTACACAGCACTGTGTTCCTGGGTCAGAGTTGTACACAGTACTGTGTTCCTGGGTCAGATTTGCACACATCACTGTGTTCCTGGGTCAGAGTTGTACAGGAGCACTGTGTTCTTGGGTCAGAGTTCTACACAGCACTGTGTTCCCGTGTCAGAGTTGTACAGGAGCACTGTGTTCCTGGGTCATATTTGAACACAGCACTGTTTTCCTGGGGCACATTTGTACAGGAGCACTGTGTTCCTGGTCAGGGTTGTACACAGCACTGTGTTCCTGTGTCAGATTTGTACACATCACTGTGTTTTTGGTTCAGGGTTGTACACAGCACTGTGTTCCTGGGTCAGAGTTGTACACAGCACTGTATTCCTGGGTCAGAGTTGCACAGGAGCACTCTGTTCCTGGGTCAGGGTTGTACACAGCACTGTGTTCCTATCTCAGAGTTTTACAGGAGCACTGTGAACCTGGGTCAGGGTTGTAAACAGCGCTATGTTCCTGGGTCAAAGTTGTACACAGCACTGTGTTCCTGGGTCAGAGTTGCACACAACACTGTGTTCCTGGGTCAGAGTTGTACACAGCACTGTGTTCCTGGGTCAGAGTTGTACACATCACTGTGTTCCTGGGTCAGCGTTGCTCACAACTTTGTGTTCCTGGGTCAGAGTTGTACACAGCACTGTGTTCCTTGGTCAGATTTGTACACAGCTCTGTATTCCTGGGTCAGAGTTGCACAGGAGCACTCTGTTCCTGGGTCAGGGTTGTACACAGCACTGTGTTCCTATCTCAGAGTTTTACAGGAGCACTGTGAACCTGGGTCAGGGTTGTAAACAGCGCTATGTTCCTGGGTCAAAGTTGTACACAGCACTGTGTTCCTGGGTCAGAGTTGCACACAACACTGTGTTCCTGGGTCAGAGTTGTACACAGCACTGTGTTCCTTGGTCAGATTTGTACAGAGCACTGTGTTCCTGGGTCACAGTTGTACACAGCACTGTGTTCCTTGGTCAGAGTTGTACACAGCACTGGGTTCCTGGGTAAGAGTTGTACACATCACTGTGTTCCTGGGTCAGATTTCAACACAGCACTGTGTTCCTGGGGCACATTTGTACAGGTGCACTGTGTTCCTGGGTCAGGGTTGTACACAGCACTGTGTTCCTGCGTCAGTGTTGTACACAGCACTGTGTTCCTTGGTCAGATTTGTACAGAGCACTTTGTTCCTTGGTCACAGTTGTACACAGCACTGTGTTCCTGGGTCAGAGTTGTACGCATCACTGTGTTACTAGGTCAGATTTGTACACATCACTGTGCTTTTGGTTCAGGGTTGTACACAGCACTGTGTTCCTGGGTCAGAGTTGTACACAACACTGTATTCCTGGGTCAGAGTTGCACAGGAGCACTCTGTTCCTGGGTCAGGGTTGTACACAGCACTGTGTTTCTATCTCAGAGTTTTACAGGAGCACTGTGAACCTGGGTCAGGGTTGTAAACGGCGCTATGTTCCTGGGTCAAAGTTGTACACAGCACTGTGTTCCTGGGTCAGAGTTGCACACAACACTGTGTTCCTGGGTCAGAGTTGTACACAGCACTGTGTTCCTGGGTCAGAGTTGTACACATCACAGTGTTACTAGGTCAGATTTGCACACATCACTGTGTTTATGGGTCTGAGTTGTACCGGAGCACTCTGTACCTGGGTCAGAATTATACACAGCACTGTCTTCCTGGGTCAGGGTTGTACACAGCACTGTGTTCCTGATTCAGAGTCGTACACATAACTGTGTTCCTGATTCAGAGTTGTACACATCACTGTGTTCTTGGGTCAGAGTTGCACATAGCACTGTGTTCCCAGGTCATGGTTGTACAGGTGCACAGTGTTCCTGGGTTAGGGTTGTACACAGCACTGTGTTCAGGGTCAGAGTTGTACAGGAGCACTGTGTTCCTGGGTCAGATTTGTACACAGCACTGTTTTCATGGGTCAGGGTTGTACAGGAGCACTGTGTTCCTTGGTCAGGGTTGTACACAGCACTGTGTTCCTTGGTCAGAGTTGTACACAGCACTGTGTTCCTGGGTCAGAGTTGTACAGGAGCACTGTGTTCCTGGGTCAGGGTTGTACACAGCACTGTGTTCCTGATTCAGAGTTGTACACATCACTGTGTTCTTGGGACAGAGTTGTACACATCACTGTGTTCCTGCGTCAGAGTTGTACACAGCACTGAGTTCCTGGGTCATGGTTGTACAGGACCACTGTGTTCCTGGGTCAGGGTTGCACACAGCACTGTGTTCCTGTGTCAGAGTTGTACACATCACTGTGTTACTAGGTCAGATTTGTACACATCACTGTGCTTTTGGTTCAGGGTTGTACACAGCACTGTGTTCCTGGGTCAGGGTTGTACACAGCACTGTGTTTCTATCTCAGAGTTTTACAGGAGCACTGTGAACCTGGGTCAGGGTTGTAAACGGCGCTATGTTCCTGGGTCAAAGTTGTACACAGCACTGTGTTCCTGGGTCAGAATTGCACACAACACTGTGTTCCTGGGTCAGAGTTGTACACAGCACTGTGTTCCTGGGTCAGAGTTGTACACATCACAGTGTTACTAGGTCAGATTTGTACACATCACTGTGTTTATGGGTCTGAGTTCTACCGGAGCACTCTGTACCTGGGTCAGAATTGTACACAGCACTGTCTTCCTGGGTCGGGGTTGTACACAGCACTGTGTTCCTGATTCAGAGTCGTACACATAACTGTGTTCCTGATTCAGAGTTGTACACATCACTGTGTTCTTGGGTCAGAGTTGCACATAGCACTGTGTTCCCAGGTCATGGTTGTACAGGTGCACAGTGTTCCTGGGTTAGGGTTGTACACAGCACTCTGTTCAGGGTCAGAGTTGTACAGGAGCACTGTGTTCCTGGGTCAGATTTGTACAAAGCACTGTTTTCATGGGTCAGGGTTGTACAGGAGCACTGTGTTCCTGGGTCAGGGTTGTACACAGCACTGTGTTCCTTGGTCAGAGTTTTACACAGCACTGTGTTCCTGGGTCAGATTTGCAGACATCACTGTGTTCCTGGGTCAGAGTTCTACAGGAGCACTGTGTTCTTGGGTCAGAGTTCTACACAGCACTGAGTTCCTGGGTCATGGTTGTACAGGAGCACTGTGTTCCTGGGTCAGGGTTGTACACAGCACTGTGTTCCCGTGTCAGAGTTGTACAGGAGCACTGTGTTCCTGGGTCATATTTGAACACAGCACTGTTTTCCTGGGGCACATTTGTACAGGAGCACTGTGTTCCTGGTCAGGGTTGTACACAGCACTGTGTTCCTGTGTCAGATTTGTACACATCACTGTGTTTTTGGTTCAGGGTTGTACACAGCACTGTGTTCCTGGGTCAGAGTTGTACACAGCACTGTATTCCTGGGTCAGAGTTGCACAGGAGCACTCTGTTCCTGGGTCAGGGTTGTACACAGCACTGTGTTCCTATCTCAGAGTTTTACAGGAGCACTGTGAACCTGGGTCAGGGTTGTAAACAGCGCTATGTTCCTGGGTCAAAGTTGTACACAGCACTGTGTTCCTGGGTCAGAGTTGCACACAACACTGTGTTCCTGGGTCAGAGTTGTACACAGCACTGTGTTCCTGGGTCAGAGTTGTACACATCACTGTGTTCCTGGGTCAGCGTTGCTCACAACTTTGTGTTCCTGGGTCAGAGTTGTACACAGCACTGTGTTCCTTGGTCAGATTTGTACACAGCACTGTATTCCTGGGTCAGAGTTGCACAGGAGCACTCTGTTCCTGGGTCAGGGTTGTACACAGCACTGTGTTCCTATCTCAGAGTTTTACAGGAGCACTGTGAACCTGGGTCAGGGTTGTAAACAGCGCTATGTTCCTGGGTCAAAGTTGTACACAGCACTGTGTTCCTGGGTCAGAGTTGCACACAACACTGTGTTCCTGGGTCAGAGTTGTACACAGCACTGTGTTCCTTGGTCAGATTTGTACAGAGCACTGTGTTCCTGGGTCACAGTTGTACACAGCACTGTGTTCCTGGGTCAGAGTTGTACACAGCACTGGGTTCCTGGGTAAGAGTTGTACACATCACTGTGTTCCTGGGTCAGATTTCAACACAGCACTGTGTTCCTGGGGCACATTTGTACAGGTGCACTGTGTTCCTGGGTCAGGGTTGTACACAGCACTGTGTTCCTGCGTCAGTGTTGTACACAGCACTGTGTTCCTTGGTCAGATTTGTACAGAGCACTTTGTTCCTTGGTCACAGTTGTACACAGCACTGTGTTCCTGGGTCAGAGTTGTACGCATCACTGTGTTACTAGGTCAGATTTGTACACATCACTGTGCTTTTGGTTCAGGGTTGTACACAGCACTGTGTTCCTGGGTCAGAGTTGTACACAACACTGTATTCCTGGGTCAGAGTTGCACAGGAGCACTCTGTTCCTGGGTCAGGGTTGTACACAGCACTGTGTTTCTATCTCAGAGTTTTACAGGAGCACTGTGAACCTGGGTCAGGGTTGTAAACGGCGCTATGTTCCTGGGTCAAAGTTGTACACAGCACTGTGTTCCTGGGTCAGAGTTGCACACAACACTGTGTTCCTGGGTCAGAGTTGTACACAGCACTGTGTTCCTGGGTCAGAGTTGTACACATCACAGTGTTACTAGGTCAGATTTGTACACATCACTGTGTTTATGGGTCTGAGTTGTACCGGAGCACTCTGTACCTGGGTCAGAATTATACACAGCACTGTCTTCC
This sequence comes from Mobula birostris, assembly GCF_030028105.1. NCBI lineage: Eukaryota > Metazoa > Chordata > Chondrichthyes > Myliobatiformes > Myliobatidae > Mobula > Mobula birostris. The sequence goes on along the minus strand of NW_027274470.1, from coordinate 50,938 downwards.
TGGGTCAGGGTTGTACACAGCACTGTGTTCCTGATTCAGAGTCGTACACATAACTGTGTTCCTGATTCAGAGTTGTACACATCACTGTGTTCTTGGGACAGAGTTGTACACATCACTGTGTTCCTGCGTCAGAGTTGTACACAGCACTGAGTTCCTGGGTCATGGTTGTACAGGACCACTGTGTTCCTGGGTCAGGGTTGCACACAGCACTGTGTTCCTGTGTCAGAGTTGTACACATCACTGTGTTACTAGGTCAGATTTGTACACATCACTGTGCTTTTGGTTCAGGGTTGTACACAGCACTGTGTTCCTGGGTCAGGGTTGTACACAGCACTATGTTTCTATCTCAGAGTTTTACAGGAGCACTGTGTTCCTGGGTCAGATTTGAACACATCACTGTGTTCCTGGGTCAGAGTTGTACACAGCACAGCGTTCCTGGGTAAGAGTTGCACACATCACTGTGTTCCTGGGTCAGATTTGAACACAGCACTGTGTTCCTTGGTCAGAGTTGTAAACAGCACTGTGCTCCTGGGTCAGAGTTGTACAGAAGAACTGTGTTCCTCGTTCAGAGTTGTACACATCACTGTGTTCCTGGGTCAGGGTTGTACTCATCACTGCGTTCCTGGGTCAGATTTGTACGCAGCACTGTGTTCCTGGTCAGGGTTGTACACTGCTCTGTGTTCCTGGGTCAGAGATGCACACAACACTGTGTTCTTGGGTCAGAGTTGTACACAGCACTGTGTTCCTGGATCAGAGTTGTAGACAACACTGTGCTCCTTGGTCAGAGTTGTACAGGAGCACTGTGTTCCTGAGTCAAAGTTGTACACAGCACTGTGTTCCTGGGTCAGAGTTTTACACAGCACTGTGTTCCTGGGTCAGATTTGTACAGGAGAACTGTGTTCCTAGGTCGGAGTTGTACAAGAGCACTGTGTTCCTGGGTCAGGGTTGTACACAGCACTGTGTTCCTGGGTCAGAGTTGTACACAGTACTGTGTTCCTGGGTCAGATTTGCACACATCACTGTGTTCCTGGGTCAGAGTTGTACAGGAGCACTGTGTTCTTGGGTCAGAGTTCTACACAGCACTGAGTTCCTGGGTCATGGTTGTACAGGAGCACTGTGTTCCTGGGTCAGGGTTGTACACAGCACTGTGTTCCCGTGTCAGAGTTGTACAGGAGCACTGTGTTCCTGGGTCATATTTGAACACAGCACTGTTTTCCTGGGGCACATTTGTACAGGAGCACTGTGTTCCTGGTCAGGGTTGTACACAGCACTGTGTTCCTGTGTCAGATTTGTACACATCACTGTGTTTTTGGTTCAGGGTTGTACACAGCACTGTGTTCCTGGGTCAGAGTTGTACACAGCACTGTATTCCTGGGTCAGAGTTGCACAGGAGCACTCTGTTCCTGGGTCAGGGTTGTACACAGCACTGTGTTCCTATCTCAGAGTTTTACAGGAGCACTGTGAACCTGGGTCAGGGTTGTAAACAGCGCTATGTTCCTGGGTCAAAGTTGTACACAGCACTGTGTTCCTGGGTCAGAGTTGCACACAACACTGTGTTCCTGGGTCAGAGTTGTACACAGCACTGTGTTCCTGGGTCAGAGTTGTACACATCACTGTGTTCCTGGGTCAGCGTTGCTCACAACTTTGTGTTCCTGGGTCAGAGTTGTACACAGCACTGTGTTCCTTGGTCAGATTTGTACACAGCACTGTATTCCTGGGTCAGAGTTGCACAGGAGCACTCTGTTCCTGGGTCAGGGTTGTACACAGCACTGTGTTCCTATCTCAGAGTTTTACAGGAGCACTGTGAACCTGGGTCAGGGTTGTAAACAGCGCTATGTTCCTGGGTCAAAGTTGTACACAGCACTGTGTTCCTGGGTCAGAGTTGCACACAACACTGTGTTCCTGGGTCAGAGTTGTACACAGCACTGTGTTCCTTGGTCAGATTTGTACAGAGCACTGTGTTCCTGGGTCACAGTTGTACACAGCACTGTGTTCCTGGGTCAGAGTTGTACACAGCACTGGGTTCCTGGGTAAGAGTTGTACACATCACTGTGTTCCTGGGTCAGATTTCAACACAGCACTGTGTTCCTGGGGCACATTTGTACAGGTGCACTGTGTTCCTGGGTCAGGGTTGTACACAGCACTGTGTTCCTGCGTCAGTGTTGTACACAGCACTGTGTTCCTTGGTCAGATTTGTACAGAGCACTTTGTTCCTTGGTCACAGTTGTACACAGCACTGTGTTCCTGGGTCAGAGTTGTACGCATCACTGTGTTACTAGGTCAGATTTGTACACATCACTGTGCTTTTGGTTCAGGGTTGTACACAGCACTGTGTTCCTGGGTCAGAGTTGTACACAACACTGTATTCCTGGGTCAGAGTTGCACAGGAGCACTCTGTTCCTGGGTCAGGGTTGTACACAGCACTGTGTTTCTATCTCAGAGTTTTACAGGAGCACTGTGAACCTGGGTCAGGGTTGTAAACGGCGCTATGTTCCTGGGTCAAAGTTGTACACAGCACTGTCTTCCTGGGTCAGGGTTGTACACAGCACTGTGTTCCTGATTCAGAGTCGTACACATAACTGTGTTCCTGATTCAGAGTTGTACACATCACTGTGTTCTTGGGTCAGAGTTGCACATAGCACTGTGTTCCCAGGTCATGGTTGTACAGGTGCACAGTGTTCCTGGGTTAGGGTTGTACACAGCACTGTGTTCAGGGTCAGAGTTGTACAGGAGCACTGTGTTCCTGGGTCAGATTTGTACACAGCACTGTTTTCATGGGTCAGGGTTGTACAGGAGCACTGTGTTCCTGGGTCAGGGTTGTACACAGCACTGTGTTCCTTGGTCAGAGTTGTACACAGCACTGTGTTCCTGGGTCAGAGTTGTACAGGAGCACTGTGTTCCTGGGTCAGGGTTGTACACAGCACTGTGTTCCTGATTCAGAGTTGTACACATCACTGTGTTCTTGGGACAGAGTTGTACACATCACTGTGTTCCTGCGTCAGAGTTGTACACAGCACTGAGTTCCTGGGTCATGGTTGTACAGGACCACTGTGTTCCTGGGTCAGGGTTGCAGACAGCACTGTGTTCCTGTGTCAGAGTTGTACACATCACTGTGTTACTAGGTCAGATTTGTACACATCACTGTGCTTTTGGTTCAGGGTTGTACACAGCACTGTGTTCCTGGGTCAGGGTTGTACACAGCACTGTGTTTCTATCTCAGAGTTTTACAGGAGCACTGTGAACCTGGGTCAGGGTTGTAAACGGCGCTATGTTCCTGGGTCAAAGTTGTACACAGCACTGTGTTCCTGGGTCAGATTTGCACACATCACTGTGTTCCTGGGTCAGAGTTGTACAGGAGCACTGTGTTCTTGGGTCAGAGTTCTACACAGCACTGAGTTCCTGGGTCATGGTTGTACAGGAGCACTGTGTTCCTGGGTCAGGGTTGTACACAGCACTGTGTTCCCGTGTCAGAGTTGTACAGGAGCACTGTGTTCCTGGGTCATATTTGAACAGAGCACTGTTTTCCTGGGGCACATTTGTACAGGAGCACTGCGTTCCTGGTCAGGGTTGTACACAGCACTGTGTTCCTGTGTCAGATTTGTACACATCACTGTGTTTTTGGTTCAGGGTTGTACACAGCACTGTGTTCCTGGGTCAGAGTTGTACACAGCACTGTATTCCTGGGTCAGAGTTGCACAGGAGCACTCTGTTCCTGGGTCAGGGTTGTACACAGCACTGTGTTCCTATCTCAGAGTTTTACAGGAGCACTGTGAACCTGGGTCAGGGTTGTAAACAGCGCTATGTTCCTGGGTCAAAGTTGTACACAGCACTGTGTTCCTGGGTCAGAGTTGCACACAACACTGTGTTCCTGGGTCAGAGTTGTACACAGCACTGTGTTTCTGTGTCATATTTGTACACAGCTCTGTGTGCCTGCGTCAGAGATGTACACAGCACTGTGTTTGTGCGTCAGATTTGTACACAGCACTGTGTTCAGGGTCAGAGTTGTACAGGAGCACTGTGTTCCTGGGTCAGAGCTGTACACAGCACTGTGTTCCTGGGTCAGGTTTGTACAGGAGCACTGTGTTCCTCGGTCAGAGCTGTAAACAGCACTGTGCTCCTGGGTCAGAGTTGTACAGAAGAACTGTGTTCCTCGTTCAGAGTTCTACACATCACTGTGTTCCTGGGTCAGGGTTGTACTGATCACTGCGTTCCTGGGTCAGATTTGTATGCAGCACTGTGTTCCTGGTCAGGGTTGTACACTGCACTGTGTTCCTGGGTCAGAGATGCACGCAACACTGTGTTCTTGGGTCAGAGTTGTACACAGCACTGTGTTCCTCGGTCAGAGCTGTAAACAGCACTGTGCTCCTGGGTCAGAGTTGTACAGAAGAACTGTGTTCCTCGTTCAGAGTTCTACACATCACTGTGTTCCTGGGTCAGGGTTGTACTCATCACTGCGTTCCTGGGTCAGATTTGTATGCAGCACTGTGTTCCTGGTCAGGGTTGTACACTGCACTGTGTTCCTGGGTCAGAGATGCACGCAACACTGTGTTCTTGGGTCAGAGTTGTACACAGCACTGTGTTGCTGGGTCAGAGTTGTAGACAACACTGTGTTCCTCGGTCAGAGTTGTACAGTAGCACTGTGTTCCTGAGTCAAAGTTGTACACAGCACTGTGTTCCTGGGTCAGAGTTTTAAACAGCACTGTGTTCCTGGGTCAGACTTGTACAGGAGCACTGTGTTCCTAGGTCAGAGTTATACAAGAGCACTGTGTTCCTGGGTCAGGGTTGTACACAGCACTGTGTTCCTGGGTCAGAGTTGTACACAGCACTGTGTTCCTGGTTCAGATTTGTACACATCACTGTGTTCTTGGGTCATGGTTGTACACATCACTGTGTTCCTGGGTCAGAGTTGTACACAGCACTGAGTTCCTGGGTCATGGTTGTACAGGAGCACTGTGTTCCTGGGTCAGGGTTGTACACAGCACTGTGTTCCTGTGTCAGAGTTGTACAGGAGCACTGTGTTCCTGGGTCATATTTGAAGACAGCACTGTTTTCCTGGGGCACATTTGTACAGGAGCACTGCGTTCCTGGTCAGGGTTGTACACAGCACTGTGTTCCTGGGCCAGAGTTGTACACAGCACTTTGTTCCTTGGTCAGATTTTTACAGAGCACTGTGTTCCTGGGTCAGAGTTGTACACAGCACTGTGTTCCTGTGTCAGAGTTGTAAACTGCACTGTGTTCCTGGGTCAGAGATGCACACAACATAGTGTTCTTGGGTCAGAGTTGTGCACAGCACTGTGTTCTTGGGACAGAGTTTTACACAGCACTGTGTTCCTGGGTCAGATTTGTACAGGAGCACTGTATTCCTAGGTCAGAGTTGTACAAGAGCACTGTGTTCCTGGGTCAGGGTTGTACACAGCACTGTGTTCCTGGGTCAGAGTTGTACACAGTACTGTGTTCCTGGGTCAGATTTGTACACATCACTGTGTTCCTGGGTCAGAGTTGTACAGGAGCACTGTGTTCCTGGGTCAGGGTTGTACACAGCACTGTGTTCCTGATTCAGAGTTGTACACATCACTGTGTTCTTGGGTCAGAGTTGTACACATCACTGTGTTCCTGGGTCAGAGTTCTACACAGCACTGAGTTCCTGGGTCATGGTTGTACAGGAGCAATGTGTTCCTGGGTCAGGGTTGTACACAGCACTATGTTCCCGTGTCAGAGTTGTACAGGAGCACTGTGTTCCTGGGTCATATTTGAACACAGCACTGTTTTCCTGGGGCACATTTGTACAGGAGCACTGCGTTCCTGGTCAGGGTTGTACACAGCACTGTGTTCCTGGGCCAGAGTTGTACACAGCACTTTGTTCCTTGGTCAGATTTTTACAGAGCACTGTGTTCCTGGGTCAGAGTTGTACACAGCACTGTATTCCTGGGTCAGAGTTGCACAGGAGCACTCTGTTCCTGGGTCAGGGTTGTACACAGCACTGTGTTCCTATCTCAGAGTTTTACAGGAGCACTGTGAACCTGGGTCAGGGTTGTAAACAGCGCTATGTTCCTGGGTCAAAGTTGTACACAGCACTGTGTTCCTGGGTCAGAGTTGTACACAGCACTGTGTTCCTGGGTCAGAGTTGTACACAGCACTGTGTTCCTGGGTCAGATTTGAACACATCACTGTGTTCCTGGGTCAGAGTTGTACACAGCACAGCGTTCCTGGGTAAGAGTTGTACACATCACTGTGTTCCTGGGTCAGATTTGAACACAGCACTGTGTTCCTTGGTCAGAGTTGTAAACAGCACTGTGCTCCTGGGTCAGAGTTGTACAGAAGAACTGTGTTCCTCGTTCAGAGTTGTACACATCACTGTGTTCCTGGGTCAGGGTTGTACTCATCACTGCGTTCCTGGGTCAGATTTGTACGCAGCACTGTGTTCCTGGTCAGGGTTGTACACTGCTCTGTGTTCCTGGGTCAGAGATGCACACAACACTGTGTTCTTGGGTCAGAGTTGTACACAGCACTGTGTTCCTGGATCAGAGTTGTAGACAACACTGTGCTCCTTGGTCAGAGTTGTACAGGAGCACTGTGTTCCTGAGTCAAAGTTGTACACAGCACTGTGTTCCTGGGTCAGAGTTTTACACAGCACTGTGTTCCTGGGTCAGATTTGTACAGGAGCACTGTGTTCCTAGGTCGGAGTTGTACAGGAGCACTGTGTTCCTGGGTCAGGGTTGTACACAGCACTGTGTTCCTGGTTCAGAGTTGTACACAGTACTGTGTTCCTGGGTCAGATTTGCACACATCACTGTGTTCCTGGGTCAGAGTTGTACAGGAGCACTGTGTTCTTGGGTCAGAGTTCTACACAGCACTGAGTTCCTGGGTCATGGTTGTACAGGAGCACTGTGTTCCTGGGTCAGGGTTGTACACAGCACTGTGTTCCCGTGTCAGAGTTGTACAGGAGCACTGTGTTCCTGGGTCATATTTGAACACAGCACTGTTTTCCTGGGGCACATTTGTACAGGAGCACTGTGTTCCTGGTCAGGGTTGTACACAGCACTGTGTTCCTGTGTCAGATTTGTACACATCACTGTGTTTTTGGTTCAGGGTTGTACACAGCACTGTGTTCCTGGGTCAGAGTTGTACACAGCACTGTATTCCTGGGTCAGAGTTGCACAGGAGCACTCTGTTCCTGGGTCAGGGTTGTACACAGCACTGTGTTCCTATCTCAGAGCTTTACAGGAGCACTGTGAACCTGGGTCAGGGTTGTACACAGCACTGTGTTCCTGGGTCAGAGTTGTACACATCACTGTGTTCCTGGGTCAGCGTTGCACACAACACTGTGTTCCTGGGTCAGAGTTGTACACAGCACTGTGTTCCTGGGTCAGAGTTGTACACATCACTGTGTTCCTGGGTCAGCGTTGCTCACAACTTTGTGTTCCTGGGTCAGAGTTGTACACAGCACTGTGTTCCTTGGTCAGATTTGTACAGAGCACTGTGTTCCTGGGTCACAGTTGTACACAGCACTGTGTTCCTGGGTCAGAGTTGTACACAGCACTGGGTTCCTTGGTAAGAGTTGTACACATCACTGTGTTCCTGGGTCAGATTTCAACACAGCACTGTGTTCCTGGGGCACATTTGTACAGGTGCACTGTGTTCCTGGGTCAGGGTTGTACACAGCACTGTGTTCCTGCGTCAGTGTTGTACACAGCACTGTGTTCCTTGGTCAGATTTGTACAGAGCACTTTGTTCCTTGGTCACAGTTGTACACAGCACTGTGTTCCTGGGTCAGAGTTGTACGCATCACTGTCTTACTAGGTCAGATTTGTACACATCACTGTGCTTTTGGTTCAGGGTTGTACACAGCACTGTGTTCCTGGGTCAGAGTTGTACACAACACTGTATTCCTGGGTCAGAGTTGCACAGGAGCACTCTGTTCCTGGGTCAGGGTTGTACACAGCACTGTGTTTCTATCTCAGAGTTTTACAGGAGCACTGTGAACCTGGGTCAGGGTTGTAAACGGCGCTATGTTCCTGGGTCAAAGTTGTACACAGCACTGTGTTCCTGGGTCAGAGTTGCACACAACACTGTGTTCCTGGGTCAGAGTTGTACACAGCACTGTGTTCCTGGGTCAGAGTTGTACACATCACAGTGTTACTAGGTCAGATTTGTACACATCACTGTGTTTATGGGTCTGAGTTGTACCGGAGCACTCTGTACCTGGGTCAGAATTGTACACAGCACTGTCTTCCTGGGTCAGGGTTGTACACAGCACTGTGTTCCTGATTCAGAGTCGTACACATAACTGTGTTCCTGATTCAGAGTTGTACACATCACTGTGTTCTTGGGTCAGAGTTGCACATAGCACTGTGTTCCCAGGTCATGGTTGTACAGGTGCACAGTGTTCCTGGGTTAGGGTTGTACACAGCACTGTGTTCAGGGTCAGAGTTGTACAGGAGCACTGTGTTCCTGGGTCAGATTTGTACACAGCACTGTTTTCATGGGTCAGGGTTGTACAGGAGCACTGTGTTCCTGGGTCAGATTTGTACGCAGCACTGTGTTCCTGGTCAGGGTTGTACACTGCTCTGTGTTCCTGGGTCAGAGATGCACACAACACTGTGTTCTTGGGTCAGAGTTGTACACAGCACTGTGTTCCTGGATCAGAGTTGTAGACAACACTGTGCTCCTTGGTCAGAGTTGTACAGGAGCACTGTGTTCCTGAGTCAAAGTTGTACACAGCACTGTGTTCCTGGGTCAGAGTTTTACACAGCACTGTGTTCCTGGGTCAGATTTGTACAGGAGCACTGTGTTCCTAGGTCGGAGTTGTACAAGAGCACTGTGTTCCTGGGTCAGGGTTGTACACAGCACTGTGTTCCTGGGTCAGAGTTGTACACAGTACTGTGTTCCTGGGTCAGATTTGCACACATCACTGTGTTCCTGGGTCAGAGTTGTACAGGAGCACTGTGTTCTTGGGTCAGAGTTCTACACAGCACTGAGTTCCTGGGTCATGGTTGTACAGGAGCACTGTGTTCCTGGGTCAGGGTTGTACACAGCACTGTGTTCCCGTGTCAGAGTTGTACAGGAGCACTGTGTTCCTGGGTCATATTTGAACACAGCACTGTTTTCCTGGGGCACATTTGTACAGGAGCACTGTGTTCCTGGTCAGGGTTGTACACAGCACTGTGTTCCTGTGTCAGATTTGTACACATCACTGTGTTTTTGGTTCAGGGTTGTACACAGCACTGTGTTCCTGGGTCAGAGTTGTACACAGCACTGTATTCCTGGGTCAGAGTTGCACAGGAGCACTCTGTTCCTGGGTCAGGGTTGTACACAGCACTGTGTTCCTATCTCAGAGTTTTACAGGAGCACTGTGAACCTGGGTCAGGGTTGTAAACAGCGCTATGTTCCTGGGTCAAAGTTGTACACAGCACTGTGTTCCTGGGTCAGAGTTGCACACAACACTGTGTTCCTGGGTCAGAGTTGTACACAGCACTGTGTTCCTGGGTCAGAGTTGTACACATCACTGTGTTCCTGGGTCAGCGTTGCTCACAACTTTGTGTTCCTGGGTCAGAGTTGTACACAGCACTGTGTTCCTTGGTCAGATTTGTACACAGCACTGTATTCCTGGGTCAGAGTTGCACAGGAGCACTCTGTTCCTGGGTCAGGGTTGTACACAGCACTGTGTTCCTATCTCAGAGTTTTACAGGAGCACTGTGAACCTGGGTCAGGGTTGTAAACAGCGCTATGTTCCTGGGTCAAAGTTGTACACAGCACTGTGTTCCTGGGTCAGAGTTGCACACAACACTGTGTTCCTGGGTCAGAGTTGTACACAGCACTGTGTTCCTTGGTCAGATTTGTACAGAGCACTGTGTTCCTGGGTCACAGTTGTACACAGCACTGTGTTCCTGGGTCAGAGTTGTACACAGCACTGGGTTCCTGGGTAAGAGTTGTACACATCACTGTGTTCCTGGGTCAGATTTCAACACAGCACTGTGTTCCTGGGGCACATTTGTACAGGTGCACTGTGTTCCTGGGTCAGGGTTGTACACAGCACTGTGTTCCTGCGTCAGTGTTGTACACAGCACTGTGTTCCTTGGTCAGATTTGTACAGAGCACTTTGTTCCTTGGTCACAGTTGTACACAGCACTGTGTTCCTGGGTCAGAGTTGTACGCATCACTGTGTTACTAGGTCAGATTTGTACACATCACTGTGCTTTTGGTTCAGGGTTGTACACAGCACTGTGTTCCTGGGTCAGAGTTGTACACAACACTGTATTCCTGGGTCAGAGTTGCACAGGAGCACTCTGTTCCTGGGTCAGGGTTGTACACAGCACTGTGTTTCTATCTCAGAGTTTTACAGGAGCACTGTGAACCTGGCTCAGGGTTGTAAACGGCGCTATGTTCCTGGGTCAAAGTTGTACACAGCACTGTCTTCCTGGGTCAGGGTTGTACACAGCACTGTGTTCCTGATTCAGAGTCGTACACATAACTGTGTTCCTGATTCAGAGTTGTACACATCACTGTGTTCTTGGGTCAGAGTTGCACATAGCACTGTGTTCCCAGGTCATGGTTGTACAGGTGCACAGTGTTCCTGGGTTAGGGTTGTACACAGCACTGTGTTCAGGGTCAGAGTTGTACAGGAGCACTGTGTTCCTGGGTCAGATTTGTACACAGCACTGTTTTCATGGGTCAGGATTGTACAGGAGCACTGTGTTCCTGGGTCAGGGTTGTACACAGCACTGTGTTCCTTGGTCAGAGTTGTACACAGCACTGTGTTCCTGGGTCAGAGTTGTACAGGAGCACTGTGTTCCTGGGTCAGGGTTGTACACAGCACTGTGTTCCTGATTCAGAGTTGTACACATCACTGTGTTCTTGGGACAGAGTTGTACACATCACTGTGTTCCTGCGTCAGCGTTGTACACAGCACTGAGTTCCTGGGTCATGGTTGTACAGGACCACTGTGTTCCTGGGTCAGGGTTGCAGACAGCACTGTGTTCCTGTGTCAGAGTTGTACACATCACTGTGTTACTAGGTCAGATTTGTACACATCACTGTGCTTTTGGTTCAGGGTTGTACACAGCACTGTGTTCCTGGGTCAGGGTTGTACACAGCACTGTGTTTCTATCTCAGAGTTTTACAGGAGCACTGTGAACCTGGGTCAGGGTTGTAAACGGCGCTATGTTCCTGGGTCAAAGTTGTACACAGCACTGTGTTCCTGGGTCAGATTTGCACACATCACTGTGTTCCTGGGTCAGAGTTGTACAGGAGCACTGTGTTCTTGGGTCAGAGTTCTACACAGCACTGAGTTCCTGGGTCATGGTTGTACAGGAGCACTGTGTTCCTGGGTCAGGGTTGTACACAGCACTGTGTTCCCGTGTCAGAGTTGTACAGGAGCACTGTGTTCCTGGGTCATATTTGAACAGAGCACTGTTTTCCTGGGGCACATTTGTACAGGAGCACTGCGTTCCTGGTCAGGGTTGTACACAGCACTGTGTTCCTGTGTCAGATTTGTACACATCACTGTGTTTTTGGTTCAGGGTTGTACACAGCACTGTGTTCCTGGGTCAGAGTTGTACACAGCACTGTATTCCTGGGTCAGAGTTGCACAGGAGCACTCTGTTCCTGGGTCAGGGTTGTACACAGCACTGTGTTCCTATCTCAGAGTTTTACAGGAGCACTGTGAACCTGGGTCAGGGTTGTAAACAGCGCTATGTTCCTGGGTCAAAGTTGTACACAGCACTGTGTTCCTGGGTCAGAGTTGCACACAACACTGTGTTCCTGGGTCAGAGTTGTACACAGCACTGTGTTTCTGTGTCATATTTGTACACAGCTCTGTGTGCCTGCGTCAGAGATGTACACAGCACTGTGTTTGTGCGTCAGATTTGTACACAGCACTGTGTTCAGGGTCGGAGTTGTACAGGAGCACTGTGTTCCTGGGTCAGATCTGTACACAGCACTGTGTTCCTGGGTCAGGTTTGTACAGGAGCACTGTGTTCCTCGGTCAGAGCTGTAAACAGCACTGTGCTCCTGGGTCAGAGTTGTACAGAAGAACTGTGTTCCTCGTTCAGAGTTCTACACATCACTGTGTTCCTGGGTCAGGGTTGTACTGATCACTGCGTTCCTGGGTCAGATTTGTATGCAGCACTGTGTTCCTGGTCAGGGTTGTACACTGCACTGTGTTCCTGGGTCAGAGATGCACGCAACACTGTGTTCTTGGGTCAGAGTTGTACACAGCACTGTGTTCCTCGGTCAGAGCTGTAAACAGCACTGTGCTCCTGGGTCAGAGTTGTACAGAAGAACTGTGTTCCTCGTTCAGAGTTCTACACATCACTGTGTTCCTGGGTCAGGGTTGTACTCATCACTGCGTTCCTGGGTCAGATTTGTATGCAGCACTGTGTTCCTGGTCAGGGTTGTACACTGCACTGTGTTCCTGGGTCAGAGATGCACGCAACACTGTGTTCTTGGGTCAGAGTTGTACACAGCACTGTGTTGCTGGGTCAGAGTTGTAGACAACACTGTGTTCCTCGGTCAGAGTTGTACAGTAGCACTGTGTTCCTGAGTCAAAGTTGTACACAGCACTGTGTTCCTGGGTCAGAGTTTTAAACAGCACTGTGTTCCTGGGTCGGACTTGTACAGGAGCACTGTGTTCCTAGGTCAGAGTTATACAAGAGCACTGTGTTCCTGGGTCAGGGTTGTACACAGCACTGTGTTCCTGGGTCAGAGTTGTACACAGCACTGTGTTCCTGGTTCAGATTTGTACACATCACTGTGTTCTTGGGTCATGGTTGTACACATCACTGTGTTCCTGGGTCAGAGTTGTACACAGCACTGAGTTCCTGGGTCATGGTTGTACAGGAGCACTGTGTTCCTGGGTCAGGGTTGTACACAGCACTGTGTTCCTGTGTCAGAGTTGTACAGGAGCACTGTGTTCCTGGGTCATATTTGAAGACAGCACTGTTTTCCTGGGGCACATTTGTACAGGAGCACTGCGTTCCTGGTCAGGGTTGTACACAGCACTGTGTTCCTGGGCCAGAGTTGTACACAGCACTTTGTTCCTTGGTCAGATTTTTACAGAGCACTGTGTTCCTGGGTCAGAGTTGTACACAGCACTGTGTTCCTGTGTCAGAGTTGTAAACTGCACTGTGTTCCTGGGTCAGAGATGCACACAACATAGTGTTCTTGGGTCAGAGTTGTGCACAGCACTGTGTTCTTGGGACAGAGTTTTACACAGCACTGTGTTCCTGGGTCAGATTTGTACAGGAGCACTGTATTCCTAGGTCAGAGTTGTACAAGAGCACTGTGTTCCTGGGTCAGGGTTGTACACAGCACTGTGTTCCTGGGTCAGAGTTGTACACAGTACTGTGTTCCTGGGTCAGATTTGTACACATCACTGTGTTCCTGGGTCAGAGTTGTACAGGAGCACTGTGTTCCTGGGTCAGGGTTGTACACAGCACTGTGTTCCTGATTCAGAGTTGTACACATCACTGTGTTCTTGGGTCAGAGTTGTACACATCACTGTGTTCCTGGGTCAGAGTTCTACACAGCACTGAGTTCCTGGGTCATGGTTGTACAGGAGCAATGTGTTCCTGGGTCAGGGTTGTACACAGCACTATGTTCCCGTGTCAGAGTTGTACAGGAGCACTGTGTTCCTGGGTCATATTTGAACACAGCACTGTTTTCCTGGGGCACATTTGTACAGGAGCACTGCGTTCCTGGTCAGGGTTGTACACAGCACTGTGTTCCTGGGCCAGAGTTGTACACAGCACTTTGTTCCTTGGTCAGATTTTACAGAGCACTGTGTTCCTGGGTCAGAGTTGTACACAGCACTGTATTCCTGGGTCAGAGTTGCACAGGAGCACTCTGTTCCTGGGTCAGGGTTGTACACAGCACTGTGTTCCTATCTCAGAGTTTTACAGGAGCACTGTGAACCTGGGTCAGGGTTGTAAACAGCGCTATGTTCCTGGGTCAAAGTTGTACACAGCACTGTGTTCCTGGGTCAGAGTTGTACACAGCACTGTGTTCCTGGGTCAGAGTTGTACACAGCACTGTGTTCCTGGGTCAGATTTGAACACATCACTGTGTTCCTGGGTCAGAGTTGTACACAGCACAGCGTTCCTGGGTAAGAGTTGTACACATCACTGTGTTCCTGGGTCAGATTTGAACACAGCACTGTGTTCCTTGGTCAGAGTTGTAAACAGCACTGTGCTCCTGGGTCAGAGTTGTACAGAAGAACTGTGTTCCTCGTTCAGAGTTGTACACATCACTGTGTTCCTGGGTCAGGGTTGTACTCATCACTGCGTTCCTGGGTCAGATTTGTACGCAGCACTGTGTTCCTGGTCAGGGTTGTACACTGCTCTGTGTTCCTGGGTCAGAGATGCACACAACACTGTGTTCTTGGGTCAGAGTTGTACACAGCACTGTGTTCCTGGATCAGAGTTGTAGACAACACTGTGCTCCTTGGTCAGAGTTGTACAGGAGCACTGTGTTCCTGAGTCAAAGTTGTACACAGCACTGTGTTCCTGGGTCAGAGTTTTACACAGCACTGTGTTCCTGGGTCAGATTTGTACAGGAGCACTGTGTTCCTAGGTCGGAGTTGTACAAGAGCACTGTGTTCCTGGGTCAGGGTTGTACACAGCACTGTGTTCCTGGTTCAGAGTTGTACACAGTACTGTGTTCCTGGGTCAGATTTGCACACATCACTGTGTTCCTGGGTCAGAGTTGTACAGGAGCACTGTGTTCTTGGGTCATAGAGTTCTACACAGCACTGAGTTCCTGGGTCATGGTTGTACAGGAGCACTGTGTTCCTGGGTCAGGGTTGTACACAGCACTGTGTTCCCGTGTCAGAGTTGTACAGGAGCACTGTGTTCCTGGGTCATATTTGAACACAGCACTGTTTTCCTGGGGCACATTTGTACAGGAGCACTGTGTTCCTGGTCAGGGTTGTACACAGCACTGTGTTCCTGTGTCAGATTTGTACACATCACTGTGTTTTGGTTCAGGGTTGTACACAGCACTGTGTTCCTGGGTCAGAGTTGTACACAGCACTGTATTCCTGGGTCAGAGTTGCACAGGAGCACTCTGTTCCTGGGTCAGGGTTGTACACAGCACTGTGTTCCTATCTCAGAGCTTTACAGGAGCACTGTGAACCTGGGTCAGGGTTGTACACAGCACTGTGTTCCTGGGTCAGAGTTGTACACATCACTGTGTTCCTGGGTCAGCGTTGCACACAACACTGTGTTCCTGGGTCAGAGTTGTACACAGCACTGTGTTCCTGGGTCAGAGTTGTACACATCACTGTGTTCCTGGGTCAGCGTTGCTCACAACTTTGTGTTCCTGGGTCAGAGTTGTACACAGCACTGTGTTCCTTGGTCAGATTTGTACAGAGCACTGTGTTCCTGGGTCACAGTTGTACACAGCACTGTGTTCCTGGGTCAGAGTTGTACACAGCACTGGGTTCCTTGGTAAGAGTTGTACACATCACTGTGTTCCTGGGTCAGATTTCAACACAGCACTGTGTTCCTGGGGCACATTTGTACAGGTGCACTGTGTTCCTGGGTCAGGGTTGTACACAGCACTGTGTTCCTGCGTCAGTGTTGTACACAGCACTGTGTTCCTTGGTCAGATTTGTACAGAGCACTTTGTTCCTTGGTCACAGTTGTACACAGCACTGTGTTCCTGGGTCAGAGTTGTACGCATCACTGTCTTACTAGGTCAGATTTGTACACATCACTGTGCTTTTGGTTCAGGGTTGTACACAGCACTGTGTTCCTGGGTCAGAGTTGTACACAACACTGTATTCCTGGGTCAGAGTTGCACAGGAGCACTCTGTTCCTGGGTCAGGGTTGTACACAGCACTGTGTTTCTATCTCAGAGTTTTACAGGAGCACTGTGAACCTGGGTCAGGGTTGTAAACGGCGCTATGTTCCTGGGTCAAAGTTGTACACAGCACTGTGTTCCTGGGTCAGAGTTGCACACAACACTGTGTTCCTGGGTCAGAGTTGTACACAGCACTGTGTTCCTGGGTCAGAGTTGTACACATCACAGTGTTACTAGGTCAGATTTGTACACATCACTGTGTTTATGGGTCTGAGTTGTACCGGAGCACTCTGTACCTGGGTCAGAATTGTACACAGCACTGTCTTCCTGGGTCAGGGTTGTACACAGCACTGTGTTCCTGATTCAGAGTCGTACACATAACTGTGTTCCTGATTCAGAGTTGTACACATCACTGTGTTCTTGGGTCAGAGTTGCACATAGCACTGTGTTCCCAGGTCATGGTTGTACAGGTGCACAGTGTTCCTGGGTTAGGGTTGTACACAGCACTGTGTTCAGGGTCAGAGTTGTACAGGAGCACTGTGTTCCTGGGTCAGATTTGTACACAGCACTGTTTTCATGGGTCAGGGTTGTACAGGAGCACTGTGTTCCTGGGTCAGGGTTGTACACAGCACTGTGTTCCTTGGTCAGAGTTGTACACAGCACTGTGTTCCTGGGTCAGAGTTGTACAGGAGCACTGTGTTCCTGGGTCAGGGTTGTACACAGCACTGTGTTCCTGATTCAGAGTTGTACACATCACTGTGTTCTTGGGACAGAGTTGTACACATCACTGTGTTCCTGCGTCAGAGTTGTACACAGCACTGAGTTCCTGGGTCATGGTTGTACAGGAGCACTGTGTTCCTGGGTCAGGGTTGCACACAGCACTGTGTTCCTGTGTCAGAGTTGTACACATCACTGTGTTACTAGGTCAGATTTGTACACATCACTGTGCTTTTGGTTCAGGGTTGTACACAGCACTGTGTTACTGGGTCAGGGTTGTACACAGCACTGTGTTTCTATCTCAGAGTTTTACAGGAGCACTGTGAACCTGGGTCAGGGTTGTAAACGGCGCTATGTTCCTGGGTCAAAGTTGTACACAGCACTGTGTTCCTGGGTCAGAGTTGCACACAACACTGTGTTCCTGGGTCAGAGTTGTACACAGCACTGTGTTCCTGGGTCAGAGTTGTACACATCACAGTGTTACTAGGTCAGATTTGTACACATCACTGTGTTTATGGGTCTGAGTTGTACCGGAGCACTCTGTACCTGGGTCAGAATTGTACACAGCACTGTCTTCCTGGGTCAGGGTTGTACGCAGCACTGTGTTCCTGATTCAGAGTCGTACACATAACTGTGTTCCTGATTCAGAGTTGTACACATCACTGTGTTCTTGGGTCAGAGTTGCACATAGCACTGTGTTCCCAGGTCATGGTTGTACAGGTGCACAGTGTTCCTGGGTTAGGGTTGTACACAGCACTCTGTTCAGGGTCAGAGTTGTACAGGAGCACTGTGTTCCTGGGTCAGATTTGTACAAAGCACTGTTTTCATGGGTCAGGGTTGTACAGGAGCACTGTGTTCCTGGGTCAGGGTTGTACACAGCACTGTGTTCCTTGGTCAGAGTTTTACACAGCACTGTGTTCCTGGGTCAGAGTTGCACACAACACTGTGTTCCTGGGTCAGGGTTGTACAGGAGCACTGTGTTCCTTGGTCAGAGTTGTACACAGCACTGTGCTCCTGGGTCAGAGTTGTACAGGAGAACTGTGTTCCTGGGTCAGGGTTGTGCACAGCACTGTGCTCCTGGGTCAGAGTTGTACAGGAGCACTGTGTTCCTAGGTCAGGGTTGTATACAGCACTGTGTTCCTGGGTCAGAGTTGTACACAGCACTGTGTTCCTCGGTCAGAGTTGCACACAACACTGTGTTCCTGGGTCAAGGTTGTACAGGAGCACTGTGTTCCTTGGTCAGAGTTGTAAACAGCACTGTGCTCCTGGGTCAGGGTTGTACTCATCACTGCGTTCCTGGGTCAGATTTGTACGCAGCACTGTGTTCCTGGTCAGGGTTGTACACTGCTCTGTGTTCCTGGGTCAGAGATGCACACAACACTGTGTTCTTGGGTCAGAGTTGTACACAGCACTATGTTCCTGGATCAGAGTTGTAGACAACACTGTGTTCCTTGGCCAGAGTTGTACAGGAGCACTGTGTTCCTGAGTCAAAGTTGTACACAGCACTGTGTTCCTGGGTCAGAGTTTTACACAGCACTGTGTTCCTGGGTCAGATTTGTACAGGAGCACTGTGTTCCTAGGTCGGAGTTGTACAAGAGCACTGTGTTCCTGGGTCAGGGTTGTACACAGCACTGTGTTCCTGGGTCAGAGTTGTACACAGTACTGTGTTCCTGGGTCAGATTTGCACACATCACTGTGTTCCTGGGTCAGAGTTGTACAGGAGCACTGTGTTCTTGGGTCAGAGTTCTACACAGCACTGAGTTCCTGGGTCATGGTTGTACAGGAGCACTGTGTTCCTGGGTCAGGGTTGTACACAGCACTGTGTTCCCGTGTCAGAGTTGTACAGGAGCACTGTGTTCCTGGGTCATATTTGAACAGAGCACTGTTTTCCTGGGGCACATTTGTACAGGAGCACTGCGTTCCTGGTCAGGGTTGTACACAGCACTGTGTTCCTGTGTCAGATTTGTACACATCACTGTGTTTTTGGTTCAGGGTTGTACACAGCACTGTGTTCCTGGGTCAGAGTTGTACACAGCACTGTATTCCTGGGTCAGAGTTGCACAGGAGCACTCTGTTCCTGGGTCAGGGTTGTACACAGCACTGTGTTCCTATCTCAGAGTTTTACAGGAGCACTGTGAACCTGGGTCAGGGTTGTAAACAGCGCTATGTTCCTGGGTCAAAGTTGTACACAGCACTGTGTTCCTGGGTCAGAGTTGCACACAACACTGTGTTCCTGGGTCAGAGTTGTACACAGCACTGTGTTTCTGTGTCATATTTGTACACAGCTCTGTGTGCCAGCGTCAGAGATGTACACAGCACCGTGTTTGTGCGTCAGATTTGTACACAGCACTGTGTTCAGGGTCAGAGTTGTACAGGAGCACTGTGTTCCTGGGTCAGAGCTGTACACAGCACTGTGTTCCTGGGTCAGGTTTGTACAGGAGCACTGTGTTCCTCGGTCAGAGCTGTAAACAGCACTGTGCTCCTGGGTCAGAGTTGTACAGAAGAACTGTGTTCCTCGTTCAGAGTTCTACACATCACTGTGTTCCTGGGTCAGGGTTGTACTCATCACTGCGTTCCTGGGTCAGATTTGTATGCAGCACTGTTTTCCTGTTCAGGGTTGTACACTGCACTGTTTTCCTGGGTCAGAGATGCACGCAACACTGTGTTCTTGGGTCAGAGTTGTACACAGCACTGTGTTCCTGGGTCAGAGTTGTAGACAACACTGTGTTCCTCGGTCAGAGTTGTACAGTAGCACTGTGTTCCTGAGTCAAAGTTGTACACAGCACTGTGTTCCTGGGTCAGAGTTTTAAACAGCACTGTGTTCCTGGGTCAGATTTGTACAGGAGCACTGTGTTCCTAGGTCAGAGTTATACAAGAGCACTGTGTTCCTGGGTCAGGGTTGTACACAGCACTGTGTTCCTGGGTCAGAGTTGTACACAGCACTGTGTTCCTGGTTCAGATTTGTACACATCACTGTGTTCTTGGGTCATGGTTGTACACATCACTGTGTTCCTGGGTCAGAGTTGTACACAGCACTGAGTTCCTGGGTCATGGTTGTACAGGAGCACTGTGTTCCTGGGTCAGGGTTGTACACAGCACTGTGTTCCTGTGTCAGAGTTGTACAGGAGCACTGTGTTCCTGGGTCATATTTGAAGACAGCACTGTTTTCCTGGGGCACATTTGTACAGGAGCACTGCGTTCCTGGTCAGGGTTGTACACAGCACTGTGTTCCTGGGCCAGAGTTGTACACAGCACTTTGTTCCTTGGTCAGATTTTTACAGAGCACTGTGTTCCTGGGTCAGAGTTGTACACAGCACTGTGTTCCTGTGTCAGAGTTGTAAACTGCACTGTGTTCCTGGGTCAGAGATGCACACAACACAGTGTTCTTGGGTCACAGTTGTGCACAGCACTGTGTTCCTGGGTCAGAGTTGTAGACAACACTGTGTTCCTCGGTCAGAGTTGTACAGGAGCACTGTGTTCCTGAGTCAAAGTTCTACACAGCACTGTGTTCTTGGGACAGAGTTTTACACAGCACTGTGTTCCTGGGTCAGATTTGTACAGGAGCACTGTATTCCTAGGTCAGAGTTGTACAAGAGCACTGTGTTCCTGGGTCAGGGTTGTACACAGCACTGTGTTCCTGGGTCAGAGTTGTACACAGTACTGTGTTCCTGGGTCAGATTTGTACACATCACTGTGTTCCTGGGTCAGAGTTGTACAGGAGCACTGTGTTCCTGGGTCAGGGTTGTACACAGCACTGTGTTCCTGATTCAGAGTTGTACACATCACTGTGTTCTTGGGTCAGAGTTGTACACATCACTGTGTTCCTGGGTCAGAGTTCTACACAGCACTGAGTTCCTGGGTCATGGTTGTACAGGAGCAATGTGTTCCTGGGTCAGGGTTGTACACAGCACTGTGTTCCCGTGTCAGAGTTGTACAGGAGCACTGTGTTCCTGGGTCAGAGTTGTACACAGCACTGTGTTCCTGGGTCAGATTTGAACACATCACTGTGTTCCTGGGTCAGAGTTGTACACAGCACTGCGTTCCTGGGTAAGAGTTGTACACATCACTGTGTTCCTGGGTCAGATTTGAACACAGCACTGTGTTCCTTGGTCAGAGTTGTAAACAGCACTGTGCTCCTGGGTCAGAGATGTACAGAAGAACTGTGTTCCTCGTTCAGAGTTGTACACATCACTGTGTTCCTGGGTCAGGGTTGTACTCATCACTGCGTTCCTGGGTCAGAGTTGTACACAGCACTGTGTTCCTGGGTCAGAGTTGTACACAGCACTGTGTTCCTGGGTCAGATTTGAACACATCACTGTGTTCCTGGGTCAGAGTTGTACACAGCACTGCGTTCCTGGGTAAGAGTTGTACACATCACTGTGTTCCTGGGTCAGATTTGAACACAGCACTGTGTTCCTTGGTCAGAGTTGTAAACAGCACTGTGCTCCTGGGTCAGAGTTGTACAGAAGAACTGTGTTCCTCGTTCAGAGTTGTACACATCACTGTGTTCCTGGGTCACAGTTGTACACAGCACTGTGTTCCTTGGTCAGAGTTGTACACAGCACTGGGTTCCTTGGTAAGAGTTGTACACATCACTGTGTTCCTGGGTCAGATTTCAACACAGCACTGTGTTCCTGGGGCACATTTGTACAGGTGCACTGTGTTCCTGGGTCAGGGTTGTACACAGCACTGTGTTCCTGCGTCAGTGTTGTACACAGCACTGTGTTCCTTGGTCAGATTTGTACAGAGCACTTTGTTCCTTGGTCACAGTTGTACACAGCACTGTGTTCCTGGGTCAGAGTTGTACGCATCACTGTGTTACTAGGTCAGATTTGTACACATCACTGTGCTTTTGGTTCAGGGTTGTACACAGCACTGTGTTCCTGGGTCAGAGTTGTACACAACACTGTATTCCTGGGTCAGAGTTGCACAGGAGCACTCTGTTCCTGGGTTAGGGTTGTACACAGCACTGTGTTTCTATCTCAGAGTTTTACAGGAGCACTGTGAACCTGGGTCAGGGTTGTAAACGGCGCTATGTTCCTGGGTCAAAGTTGTACACAGCACTGTGTTCCTGGGTCAGAGTTGCACACAACACTGTGTTCCTGGGTCAGAGTTGTACACAGCACTGTGTTCCTGGGTCAGAGTTGTACACATCACAGTGTTACTAGGTCAGATTTGTACACATCACTGTGTTTATGGGTCTGAGTTGTAACGGAGCACTCTGTACCTGGGTCAGAATTGTATACAGCACTGTCTTCCTGGGTCAGGGTTGTACACAGCACTGTGTTCCTGATTCAGAGTCGTACACATAACTGTGTTCCTGATTCAGAGTTGTACACATCACTGTGTTCTTGGGTCAGAGTTGCACATAGCACTGTGTTCCCAGGTCATGGTTGTACAGGTGCACAGTGTTCCTGGGTTAGGGTTGTACACAGCACTGTGTTCAGGGTCAGAGTTGTACAGGAGCACTGTGTTCCTGGGTCAGATTTGTACACAGCACTGTTTTCATGGGTCAGGGTTGTACAGGAGCACTGTGTTCCTGGGTCAGGGCTGTACACAGCACTGTGTTCCTTGGTCAGAGTTGTACACAGCACTGTGTTCCTGGGTCAGAGTTGTACAGGAGCACTGTGTTCCTGGGTCAGGGTTGTACACAGCACTGTGTTCCTGATTCAGAGTTGTACACATCACTGTGTTCTTGGGACAGAGTTGTACACATCACTGTGTTCCTGCGTCAGAGTTGTACACAGCACTGAGTTCCTGGGTCATGGTTGTACAGGAGCACTGTGTTCCTGGGTCAGGGTTGCACACAGCACTGTGTTCCTGTGTCAGAGTTGTACACATCACTGTGTTACTAGGTCAGATTTGTACACATCACTGTGCTTTTGGTTCAGGGTTGTACACAGCACTGTGTTCCTGGGTCAGGGTTGTACACAGCACTGTGTTTCTATCTCAGAGTTTTACAGGAGCACTGTGAACCTGGGTCAGGGTTGTAAACGGCGCTATGTTCCTGGGTCAAAGTTGTACACAGCACTGTGTTCCTGGGTCAGAGTTGCACACAACACTGTGTTCCTGGGTCAGAGTTGTACACAGCACTGTGTTCCTGGGTCAGAGTTGTACACATCACAGTGTTACTAGGTCAGATTTGTACACATCACTGTGTTTATGGGTCTGAGTTGTACCGGAGCACTCTGTACCTGGGTCAGAATTGTACACAGCACTGTCTTCCTGGGTCAGGGTTGTACACAGCACTGTGTTCCTGATTCAGAGTCGTACACATAACTGTGTTCCTGATTCAGAGTTGTACACATCACTGTGTTCTTGGGTCAGAGTTGCAAATAGCACTGTGTTCCCAGGTCATGGTTGTACAGGTGCACAGTGTTCCTGGGTTAGGGTTGTACACAGCACTCTGTTCAGGGTCAGAGTTGTACAGGAGCACTGTGTTCCTGGGTCAGATTTGTACAAAGCACTGTTTTCATGGGTCAGGGTTGTACAGGAGCACTGTGTTCCTGGGTCAGGGTTGTACACAGCACTGTGTTCCTTGGTCAGAGTTTTACACAGCACTGTGTTCCTGGGTCAGAGTTGCACACAACACTGTGTTCCTGGGTCAGGGTTGTACAGGAGCACTGTGTTCCTTGGTCAGAGTTGTACACAGCACTGTGCTCCTGGGTCAGAGTTGTACAGGAGAACTGTGTTCCTGGGTCAGGGTTGTGCACAGCACTGTGCTCCTGGGTCAGAGTTGTACAGGAGCACTGTGTTCCTAGGTCAGGGTTGTATACAGCACTGTGTTCCTGGGTCAGAGTTGTACACAGCACTGTGTTCCTCGGTCAGAGTTGCACACAACACTGTGTTCCTGGGTCAAGGTTGTACAGGAGCACTGTGTTCCTTGGTCAGAGTTGTAAACAGCACTGTGCTCCTGGGTCAGGGTTGTACTCATCACTGCGTTCCTGGGTCAGATTTGTACGCAGCACTGTGTTCCTGGTCAGGGTTGTACACTGCTCTGTGTTCCTGGGTCAGAGATGCACACAACACTGTGTTCTTGGGTCAGAGTTGTACACAGCACTGTGTTCCTGGATCAGAGTTGTAGACAACACTGTGTTCCTTGGTCAGAGTTGTACAGGAGCACTGTGTTCCTGAGTCAAAGTTGTACACAGCACTGTGTTCCTGGGTCAGAGTTTTACACAGCACTGTGTTCCTGGGTCAGATTTGTACAGGAGCACTGTGTTCCTAGGTCGGAGTTGTACAAGAGCACTGTGTTCCTGGGTCAGGGTTGTACACAGCACTGTGTTCCTGGGTCAGAGTTGTACACAGTACTGTGTTCCTGGGTCAGATTTGCACACATCACTGTGTTCCTGGGTCAGAGTTGTACAGGAGCACTGTGTTCTTGGGTCAGAGTTCTACACAGCACTGAGTTCCTGGGTCATGGTTGTACAGGAGCACTGTGTTCCTGGGTCAGGGTTGTACACAGCACTGTGTTCCCGTGTCAGAGTTGTACAGGAGCACTGTGTTCCTGGGTCATATTTGAACAGAGCACTGTTTTCCTGGGGCACATTTGTACAGGAGCACTGCGTTCCTGGTCAGGGTTGTACACAGCACTGTGTTCCTGTGTCAGATTTGTACACATCACTGTGTTTTTGGTTCAGGGTTGTACACAGCACTGTGTTCCTGGGTCAGAGTTGTACACAGCACTGTATTCCTGGGTCAGAGTTGCACAGGAGCACTCTGTTCCTGGGTCAGGGTTGTACACAGCACTGTGTTCCTATCTCAGAGTTTTACAGGAGCACTGTGAACCTGGGTCAGGGTTGTAAACAGCGCTATGTTCCTGGGTCAAAGTTGTACACAGCACTGTGTTCCTGGGTCAGAGTTGCACACAACACTGTGTTCCTGGGTCAGAGTTGTACACAGCACTGTGTTTCTGTGTCATATTTGTACACAGCTCTGTGTGCCAGCGTCAGAGATGTACACAGCACTGTGTTTGTGCGTCGGATTTGTACACAGCACTGTGTTCAGGGTCAGAGTTGTACAGGAGCACTGTGTTCCTGGGTCAGAGCTGTACACAGCACTGTGTTCCTGGGTCAGGTTTGTACAGGAGCACTGTGTTCCTCGGTCAGAGCTGTAAACAGCACTGTGCTCCTGGGTCAGAGTTGTACAGAAGAACTGTGTTCCTCGTTCAGAGTTCTACACATCACTGTGTTCCTGGGTCAGGGTTGTACAAGAGCACTGTGTTCCTGGGTCAGGGTTATACAAGAGCACTGTGTTCCTGGGTCAGGGTTGTACACAGCACTGTGTTCCTGGGTCAGAGTTGTACACAGCACTGTGTTCCTGGTTCAGATTTGTACACATCACTGTGTTCTTGGATCATGGTTGTACACATCACTGTGTTCCTGGGTCAGAGTTGTACACAGCACTGAGTTCCTGGGTCATGGTTGTACAGGAGCACTGTGTTCCTGGGTCAGGGTTGTACACAGCACTGTGTTCCTGTGTCAGAGTTGTACAGGAGCACTGTGTTCCTGGGTCATATTTGAAGACAGCACTGTTTTCCTGGGGCACATTTGTACAGGAGCACTGCGTTCCTGGTCAGGGTTGTACACAGCACTGTGTTCCTGGGCCAGAGTTGTACACAGCACTTTGTTCCTTGGTCAGATTTTTACAGAGCACTGTGTTCCTGGGTCAGAGTTGTACACAGCACTGTGTTCCTGTGTCAGAGTTGTAAACTGCACTGTGTTCCTGGGTCAGAGATGCACACAACACAGTGTTCTTGGGTCACAGTTGTGCACAGCACTGTGTTCCTGGGTCAGAGTTGTAGACAACACTGTGTTCCTCGGTCAGAGTTGTACAGGAGCACTGTGTTCCTGAGTCAAAGTTGTACACAGCACTGTGTTCTTGGGACAGAGTTTTACACAGCACTGTGTTCCTGGGTCAGATTTGTACAGGAGCACTGTATTCCTAGGTCAGAGTTGTACAAGAGCACTGTGTTCCTGGGTCAGGGTTGTACACAGCACTGTGTTCCTGGGTCAGAGTTGTACACAGTACTGTGTTCCTGGGTCAGATTTGTACACATCACTGTGTTCCTGGGTCAGAGTTGTACAGGAGCACTGTGTTCCTGGGTCAGGGTTGTACACAGCACTGTGTTCCTGATTCAGAGTTGTACACATCACTGTGTTCTTGGGTCAGAGTTGTACACATCACTGTGTTCCTGGGTCAGAGTTCTACACAGCACTGAGTTCCTGGGTCATGGTTGTACAGGAGCAATGTGTTCCTGGGTCAGGGTTGTACACAGCACTGTGTTCCCGTGTCAGAGTTGTACAGGAGCACTGTGTTCCTGGGTCAGAGTTGTACACAGCACTGTGTTCCTGGGTCAGATTTGAACACATCACTGTGTTCCTGGGTCAGAGTTGTACACAGCACTGCGTTCCTGGGTAAGAGTTGTACACATCACTGTGTTCCTGGGTCAGATTTGAACACAGCACTGTGTTCCTTGGTCAGAGTTGTAAACAGCACTGTGCTCCTGGGTCAGAGTTGTACAGAAGAACTGTGTTCCTCGTTCAGAGTTGTACACATCACTGTGTTCCTGGGTCAGGGTTGTACTCATCACTGCGTTCCTGGGTCAGAGTTGTACACAGCACTGTGTTCCTGGGTCAGAGTTGTACACAGCACTGTGTTCCTGGGTCAGATTTGAACACATCACTGTGTTCCTGGGTCAGAGTTGTACACAGCACTGCGTTCCTGGGTAAGAGTTGTACACATCACTGTGTTCCTGGGTCAGATTTGAACACAGCACTGTGTTCCTTGGTCAGAGTTGTAAACAGCACTGTGCTCCTGGGTCAGAGTTGTACAGAAGAACTGTGTTCCTCGTTCAGAGTTGTACACATCACTGTGTTCCTGGGTCAAGGTTGTACTCATCACTGCGTTCCTGGGTCAGATTTGTACGCAGCACTGTGTTCCTGGTCAGGGTTGTACACTGCTCTGTGTTCCTGGGTCAGAGATGCACACAACACTGTGTTCTTGGGTCAGAGTTGTACACAGCACTGTGTTCCTGGATCAGAGTTGTAGACAACACTGTGCTCCTTGGTCAGAGTTGTACAGGAGCACTGTGTTCCTGAGTCAAAGTTGTACACAGCACTGTGTTCCTGGGTCAGAGTTTTACACAGCACTGTGTTCCTGGGTCAGATTTGTACAGGAGCACTGTTTTCCTAGGTCGGAGTTGTACAAGAGCACTGTGTTCCTGGGTCAGGGTTGTACACAGCACTGTGTTCCTGGGTCAGAGTTGTACACAGTACTGTGTTCCTGGGTCAGATTTGCACACATCACTGTGTTCCTGGGTCAGAGTTGTACAGGAGCACTGTGTTCTTGGGTCAGAGTTCTACACAGCACTGAGTTCCTGGGTCATGGTTGTACAGGAGCACTGTGTTCCTGGGTCAGGGTTGTACACAGCACTGTGTTCCCGTGTCAGAGTTGTACAGGAGCACTGTGTTCCTGGGTCATATTTGAACAGAGCACTGTTTTCCTGGGGCACATTTGTACAGGAGCACTGCGTTCCTGGTCAGGGTTGTACACAGCACTGTGTTCCTGTGTCAGATTTGTACACATCACTGTGTTTTTGGTTCAGGGTTGTACACAGCACTGTGTTCCTGGGTCAGAGTTGTACACAGCACTGTATTCCTGGGTCAGAGTTGCACAGGAGCACTCTGTTCCTGGGTCAGGGTTGTACACAGCACTGTGTTCCTATCTCAGAGTTTTACAGGAGCACTGTGAACCTGGGTCAGGGTTGTAAACAGCGCTATGTTCCTGGGTCAAAGTTGTACACAGCACTGTGTTCCTGGGTCAGAGTTGCACACAACACTGTGTTCCTGGGTCAGAGTTGTACACAGCACTGTGTTTCTGTGTCATATTTGTACACAGCTCTGTGTGCCAGCGTCAGAGATGTACACAGCACTGTGTTTGTGCGTCAGATTTGTACACAGCACTGTGTTCAGGGTCAGAGTTGTACAGGAGCACTGTGTTCCTGGGTCAGAGCTGTACACAGCACTGTGTTCCTGGGTCAGGTTTGTACAGGAGCACTGTGTTCCTCGGTCAGAGCTGTAAACAGCACTGTGCTCCTGGGTCAGAGTTGTACAGAAGAACTGTGTTCCTCGTTCAGAGTTCTACACATCACTGTGTTCCTGGGTCAGGGTTGTACAAGAGCACTGTGTTCCTGGGTCAGGGTTATACAAGAGCACTGTGTTCCTGGGTCAGGGTTGTACACAGCACTGTGTTCCTGGGTCAGAGTTGTACACAGCACTGTGTTCCTGGTTCAGATTTGTACACATCACTGTGTTCTTGGGTCATGGTTGTACACATCACTGTGTTCCTGGGTCAGAGTTGTACACAGCACTGAGTTCCTGGGTCATGGTTGTACAGGAGCACTGTGTTCCTGGGTCAGGGTTGTACACAGCACTGTGTTCCTGTGTCAGAGTTGTACAGGAGCACTGTGTTCCTGGGTCATATTTGAAGACAGCACTGTTTTCCTGGGGCACATTTGTACAGGAGCACTGCGTTCCTGGTCAGGGTTGTACACAGCACTGTGTTCCTGGGCCAGAGTTGTACACAGCACTTTGTTCCTTGGTCAGATTTTTACAGAGCACTGTGTTCCTGGGTCAGAGTTGTACACAGCACTGTGTTCCTGTGTCAGATTTGTAAACTGCACTGTGTTCCTGGGTCAGAGATGCACACAACACAGTGTTCTTGGGTCACAGTTGTGCACAGCACTGTGTTCCTGGGTCAGAGTTGTAGACAACACTGTGTTCCTCGGTCAGAGTTGTACAGGAGCACTGTGTTCCTGAGTCAAAGTTGTACACAGCACTGTGTTCTTGGGACAGAGTTTTACACAGCACTGTGTTCCTGGGTCAGATTTGTACAGGAGCACTGTATTCCTAGGTCAGAGTTGTACAAGAGCACTGTGTTCCTGGGTCAGGGTTGTACACAGCACTGTGTTCCCTGGGTCAGAGTTTTACACAGTACTGTGTTCCTGGGTCAGATTTGTACACATCACTGTGTTCCTGGGTCAGAGTTGTACAGGAGCACTGTGTTCCTGGGTCAGGGTTGTACACAGCACTGTGTTCCTGATTCAGAGATGTACACATCACTGTGTTCTTGGGTCAGAGTTGTACACATCACTGTGTTCCTGGGTCAGAGTTCTACACAGCACTGAGTTCCTGGGTCATGGTTGTACAGGAGCAATGTGTTCCTGGGTCAGGGTTGTACACAGCACTGTGTTCCCGTGTCAGAGTTGTACAGGAGCACTGTGTTCCTGGGTCAGAGTTGTACACAGCACTGTTTTCCTGGGTCAGATTTGAACACATCACTGTGTTCCTGGGTCAGAGTTGTACACAGCACTGCGTTCCTGGGTAAGAGTTGTACACATCACTGTGTTCCTGGGTCAGATTTGAACACAGCACTGTGTTCCTTGGTCAGAGTTGTAAACAGCACTGTGCTCCTGGGTCAGAGTTGTACAGAAGAACTGTGTTCCTCGTTCAGAGTTGTACACATCACTGTGTTCCTGGGTCAGGGTTGTACTCATCACTGCGTTCCTGGGTCAGAGTTGTACACAGCACTGTGTTCCTGGGTCAGAGTTGTACACAGCACTGTGTTCCTGGGTCAGATTTGAACACATCACTGTGTTCCTGGGTCAGAGTTGTACACAGCACTGCGTTCCTGGGTAAGAGTTGTACACATCACTGTGTTCCTGGGTCAGATTTGAACACAGCACTGTGTTCCTTGGTCAGAGTTGTAAACAGCACTGTGCTCCTGGGTCAGAGTTGTACAGAAGAACTGTGTTCCTCGTTCAGAGTTGTACACATCACTGTGTTCCTGGGTCAGGGTTGTACTCATCACTGCGTTCCTGGGTCAGATTTGTACGCAGCACTGTGTTCCTGGTCAGGGTTGTACACTGCTCTGTGTTCCTGGGTCAGAGATGCACACAACACTGTGTTCTTGGGTCAGAGTTGTACACAGCACTGTGTTCCTGGATCAGAGTTGTAGACAACACTGTGCTCCTTGGTCAGAGTTGTACAGGAGCACAGTGTTCCTGAGTCAAAGTTGTACACAGCACTGTGTTCCTGGGTCAGAGTTTTACACAGCACTGTGTTCCTGGGTCAGATTTGTACAGGAGCACTGTGTTCCTAGGTCGGAGTTGTACAAGAGCACTGTGTTCCTGGGTCAGGGTTGTACACAGCACTGTGTTCCTGGGTCAGAGTTGTACACAGTACTGTGTTCCTGGGTCAGATTTGCACACATCACTGTGTTCCTGGGTCAGAGTTGTACAGGAGCACTGTGTTCTTGGGTCAGAGTTCTACACAGCACTGAGTTCCTGGGTCATGGTTGTACAGGAGCACTGTGTTCCTGGGTCAGGGTTGTACACAGCACTGTGTTCCCGTGTCAGAGTTGTACAGGAGCACTGTGTTCCTGGGTCATATTTGAACACAGCACTGTTTTCCTGGGGCACATTTGTACAGGAGCACTGTGTTCCTGGTCAGGGTTGTACACAGCACTGTATTCCTGTGTCAGATTTGTACACATCACTGTGTTTTTGGTTCAGGGTTGTACACAGCACTGTGTTCCTGGGTCAGAGTTGTACACAGCACTGTATTCCTGGGTCAGAGTTGCACAGGAGCACTCTGTTCCTGGGTCAGGGTTGTACACAGCACTGTGTTCCTATCTCAGAGTTTTACAGGAGCACTGTGAACCTGGGTCAGGGTTGTAAACAGCGCTATGTTCCTGGGTCAAAGTTGTACACAGCACTGTGTTCCTGGGTCAGAGTTGCACACAACACTGTGTTCCTGGGTCAGAGTTGTACACAGCACTGTGTTCCTGGGTCAGAGTTGTACACATCACTGTGTTCCTGGGTCAGCGTTGCTCACAACTTTGTGTTCCTGGGTCAGAGTTGTACACAGCACTGTGTTCCTTGGTCAGATTTGTACAGAGCACTGTGTTCCTGGGTCACAGTTGTACACAGCACTGTGTTCCTGGGTCAGAGTTGTACACAGCACTGGGTTCCTAGGTAAGAGTTGTACACATCACTGTGTTCCTGGGTCAGATTTCAACACAGCACTGTGTTCCTGGGGCACATTTGTACAGGTGCACTGTGTTCCTGGGTCAGGGTTGTACACAGCACTGTGTTCCTGTGTCAGTGTTGTACACAGCACTGTGTTCCTTGGTCAGATTTGTACAGAGCACTTTGTTCCTTGGTCACAGTTGTACACAGCACTGTGTTCCTGGGTCCGAGTTGTACGCATCACTGTGTTACTAGGTCAGATTTGTACACATCACTGTGCTTTTGGTTCAGGGTTGTACACAGCACTGTGTTCCTGGGTCAGAGTTGTACACAACACTGCATTCCTGGGTCAGAGTTGCACAGGAGCACTCTGTTCCTGGGTCAGGGTTGTACACAGCACTGTGTTTCTATCTCAGAGTTTTACAAGAGCACTGTGAACCTGGGACAGGGTTGTAAACGGCGCTATGTTCCTGGCTCAAAGTTGTACACAGCACTGTGTTCCTGGGTCAGAGTTGCACACAACACTGTGTTCCTGGGTCAGAGTTGTACACAGCACTGTGTTCCTGGGTCAGAGTTGTACACATCACTGTGTTACTAGGTCAGATTTGTACACATCACTGTGTTTATGGGTCTGAGTTGTACCGGAGCACTCTGTACCTGGGTCAGAATTGTACACAGCACTGTCGTCCTGGGTCAGGGTTGTACACAGCACTGTGTTCCTGATTCAGAGTCGTACACATAACTGTGTTCCTGATTCAGAGTTGTACACATCACTGTGTTCTTGGGTCAGAGTTGCACATAGCACTGTGTTCCCAGGTCATGGTTGTACAGGTGCACAGTGTTCCTGGGTTAGGGTTGTACACAGCACTGTTTTCATGGGTCAGGGTTGTACAGGAGCACTGTGTTCCTTGGTCAGGGTTGTACACAGCACTGTGTTCCTTGGTCAGAGTTGTACACAGCACTGTGTTCCTGGGTCAGAGTTGTACAGGAGCACTGTGTTCCTGGGTCAGGGTTGTACACAGCACTGTGTTCCTGATTCAGAGTTGTACACATCACTGTGTTCTTGGGACAGAGTTGTACACATCACTGTGTTCCTGCGTCAGAGTTGTACACAGCACTGAGTTCCTGGGTCATGGTTGTACAGGAGCACTGTGTTCCTGGGTCAGGGTTGCACACAGCACTGTGTTCCTGTGTCAGAGTTGTACACATCACTGTGTTACTAGGTCAGATTTGTACACATCACTGTGCTTTTGGTTCAGGGTTGTACACAGCACTGTGTTCCTGGGTCAGGGTTGTACACAGCACTGTGTTTCTATCTCAGAGTTTTACAGGAGCACTGTGAACCTGGGTCAGGGTTGTAAACGGCGCTATGTTCCTGGGTCAAAGTTGTACACAGCACTGTGTTCCTGGGTCAGAGTTGCACACAACACTGTGTTCCTGGGTCAGAGTTGTACACAGCACTGTGTTCCTGGGTCAGAGTTGTACACATCACAGTGTTACTAGGTCAGATTTGTACACATCACTGTGTTTATCGGTCTGAGTTGTACCGGAGCACTCTGTACCTGGGTCAGAATTGTACACAGCACTGTCTTCCTGGGTCAGGGTTGTACACAGCACTGTGTTCCTGATTCAGAGTCGTACACATAACTGTGTTCCTGATTCAGAGTTGTACACATCACTGTGTTCTTGGGTCAGAGTTGCACATAGCACTGTGTTCCCAGGTCATGGTTGTACAGGTGCACAGTGTTCCTGGGTTAGGGTTGTACACAGCACTGTGTTCAGGGTCAGAGTTGTACAGGAGCACTGTGTTCCTGGGTCAGATTTGTACACAGCACTGTTTTCATGGGTCAGGGTTGTACAGGAGCACTGTGTTCCTGGGTCAGGGTTGTACACAGCACTGTGTTCCTTGGTCAGAGTTTTACACAGCACTGTGTTCCTGGGTCAGAGTTGCACACAACACTGTGTTCCTGGGTCAGGGTTGTACAGGAGCACTGTGTTCCTTGGTCAGAGTTGTACACAGCACTGTGCTCCTGGGTCAGAGTTGTACAGGAGCACTGCGTTCCTGGGTCAGAGTTGTACACAGCACTGTGCTCCTGGGTCAGAGTTGTACAGGAGAACTGTGTTCCTGGGTCAGATTTGTACACAGCACTGTTTTCATGGGTCAGGGTTGTACAGGAGCACTGTGTTCCTGGGTCAGGGTTGTACACAGCACTGTGTTCCTTGGTCAGAGTTGTACACAGCACTGTGTTCCTGGGTCAGAGTTGCACACAACACTGTGTACCTGGGTCAGGGTTGTACAGGAGCACTGTGTTCCTTGGTCAGAGTTGTACGCAGCACTGTGCTCCTGGGTCAGAGTTGTACAGGAGAACTGTGTTCCTGGGTCAGGGTTGTGCACAGCACTGTGCTCCTGGGTCAGAGTTGTACAGGAGCACTGTGTTCCTAGGTCAGGGTTGTATACAGCACTGTGTTCCTGGGTCAGAGTTGTACACAGCACTGTGTTCCTCGGTCAGAGTTGCACACAACACTGTTTTCCTGGGTCAAGGTTGTACAGGAGCACTGTGTTCCTTGGTCAGAGTTGTAAACAGCACTGTGCTCCTGGGTCAGAGTTGTACACAGCACTGTATTCCTGGGTCAGAGTTGTACACATCACTGTGTTCCTGGGTCAGGGTTGTACTCATCACTGCGTTCCTGGGTCAGATTTGTACGCAGCACTGTGTTCCTGGTCAGGGTTGTACACTGCACTGTGTTCCTGGGTCAGAGATGCACACAACACTGTGTTCTTGGGTCAGAGTTGTACACAGCACTGTGTTCCTGGGTCAGAGTTGTAGACAACACTGTGTTCCTCGGTCAGAGTTGTACAGGGAGCACTGTGTTCCTGAGTCAAAGTTGAACACAGCACTGTGTTCCTGGGTCAGAGTTGTACACAGCATTGTGTTCCTGGGTCAGATTTGTACAGGAGCACTGTGTTCCTGGGTCAGAGTTGTACAAGAGCACTGTGTTCCTGGGTCAATGTTGTACACAGCACTGTGTTCCTGGGTCAGAGTTGTACACAGTACTGTGTTCCTGGGTCAGATTTGTACACATCACTGTGTTCCTGGGTCAGAGTTGTACACAGCATTGTGTTCCTGGGTCTGAGTTTTAAACAGCACTGTGTTCCTGGGTCAGGGTTGTACTCATCACTGTGTTCCTGGGTCAGATTTGTACACATCACTGTGTTTCTGGGTCAGAGTTGTACAGGAGCACTGTGTTGCTGCGTCAGTTTTGTACACAGCACTGTGTTCCTGGGTCAGAGATGTACACAGCACTGTGTTCCTGGGTCAGAGTTGTACGCAGCACTGTGTTCCTGGGTCAGTGTTGTACACAGCACTGTGTTCCTGGGTCAGAGTTGCATACAACACTGTGTTCCTGGGTCAGAGTTGTACACAACACTGTGTTCCTGGGTCAGAGTTGTACACAGCACTGTGTTCCTGCGTCAGATTTGTACACAGCACTGTATTCTTGCGTCAGATTTGTACACAGCACCTTGTTCCTGGGTCAGAGTTGTACAGGAGCACTGTGTTCCTGGGCCAGAGCTGCACACATCACTGTGTTACTACGTCAGATTTGTACACATCACTGTGTTTATGGGTCAGAGTTGTACAGGAGCACTCTGTTCCTGGGTCAGACTTGTACACAGCATGGTGCTCCTGGGTCAGTGTTGTACACAGCACCTTGTTCCTGGGTCAGAGTTGGACAGGAGCACTGCGTTCCTGAGTCAGAGTTGTACACATCACTGTGTTACTGGGTCAGATTTGTACACATCACTATGTTTATGGGCCAGAGTTGTACAGGAGCACTGTGTTCCTGGGTCAGAGTTGTAAACAGCACTGTGTTCCTGGGTCAGAGTTGTACACAGCACTGTGTTCCTGGGTCAGAGTTGTACACAGCTCTGTGCTCCTGGGTCAGAGTTTTACACATCACTGTGTTCCTGGCTCAGACTTGTACACAGCACTGTGTGCCTGGGTCAGTTTGGTACAGGAGCACTGTGTTCCTGGTTCAGGGTTATACACAGCACCTTGTTCCTGGGTCAGTGTTGTACACATCACTGTGTTCCTGGGTCAGAGTTATACACATCACTGTGTTCCTGGGTCAGAGTTGTACACAGCACTGTGTTCCTGGGTCAGGGTTGTACACAGCACTGTGTTTCTGTGTCATATTTGTACACAGCTCTGTGTGCCTGCGTCAGAGATGTACACAGCACTGTGTTTGTGCGTCAGATTTGTACACAGCACTGAGTTCCTGGGTCAGAGTTGCACACAGCACAGTGCTCCTGGGTCAGAGTTGTACACAGCACCATGTACCAGGGTCAGAGTTGTAACGAAGCACTGTGTCCCTGGGTCAGAGTTGTACACATCACTGTGTTCCTGTGTCAGATTTGTACACATCACTGTGTTTCTAGGTCAGAGTTGTACAGGAGTACTGTGTTCCTGTGTCAGGGTTGTACACAGAACTGTGTTCCTGGGTCAGAGATGTGCACAGCACTGTGTTCCTGGGTCAGAGTTGTACTCATCACTGTGTTCCTGGGTCAGAGCTGTACGCAGCACTGTGTTCCTGGATCAGGGTTGTACACAGCACAGTGTTCCTGGATCAGAGTTGCACACAACACTGTGTTCCTGGGTCAGAGTTGTAGACAACACTGTGTTCCTGGGTCAGAGTTGTACAGGAGCACTGTGTTCTTGGGTCAGAGATGTACACATCTCAGTGTTCCTGATTCAGAATTGTACACCCCACTGTGTTCTTGGGTCAGAGTTGTACACATCACTGTGTTCCTTGGTCAGAGTTGTACACAGCACTGAGTTCCTGGTTCAGACTTGTACACAGCATGGTGCTCCTGGGTCAGTATTGTACACAGCACCTTGTTCCTGGGTCAGAGTTGGACAGGAGCACTGCGTTGCTGAGTCAGAGTTGTACACATCACTGTGTTACTGGGTCAGATTTGTACACATCACTATGTTTATGGGTCAGAGTTGTACAGGAGCACTGTGTTCCTGGGTCAGAGTTGTACACAGCACTGTGTTCCTGGGTCAGAGTTGTACACAGCACTGTGTTTCTGTGTCATATTTGTACACAGCTCTGTGTGCCTGCGTCAGAGATGTACATAGCACTGTGTTCCTGGGTCAGAGTTGCACAGAACACTGTGTT
The DNA here is from genome assembly GCF_030028105.1 of Mobula birostris. Taxonomy (NCBI): domain Eukaryota; kingdom Metazoa; phylum Chordata; class Chondrichthyes; order Myliobatiformes; family Myliobatidae; genus Mobula; species Mobula birostris. The sequence goes on along the minus strand of NW_027274470.1, from coordinate 15,213 downwards.
CCTGGGTCAGAGTTGAAGACAACACTGTGTTCCTGGGTCAGAGTTGTACAGGAGCAGTGTGTTCCTGGGTCAGAGTTGTACACATCACTGTGTTACTGGCTCAGATTTGTATACATCACTGTGTTTATCGGTCAGAGTTGTACAGGAGCACTATGTTCCAGGTTCCGAGTTGTACACAGTATTGTGTTCCTGGGTCAGAGTTGTAAACAGCATTGTGTTCCTGGGTCAGAATTGCACACATCTCAGTGTTGCTGATTCAGAATTGTACACCCCACTGTGTTCTTGGGTCAGAGTTGTACACATCACTGTGTTCCTGGGTCAGAGCTGTACACAGCACTGTGTTCGTCCGTCAGATTTGTACATAGCACTGAGTTCCTGGGTCAGAGTTGTACACATCACTGTGTTTCTGGGTCAGTGTTGTACTCATCACTGTGTTCCTGGGTCAGATTTGTACACATCACTGTGTTCCTGGGTCCGAGTTGTACACAGCACTGTATTCCTGCGTCAGATTTGTACACAGCACCTTGTTCCTGGGTCAGAGTTGTACAGGAGCACTGTGTTCCTGGGCCAGAGCTGCACACATCACTGTGTTACTAGGTCAGATTTGTACACATCACAGTGTTTATGGGTCAGAGTTGTACAGGAGCACTCTGTTCCTGGGTCAGAGTTGTACACAGCATTGTGTTCCTGGGTCTGAGTTGTAAACAGCACTGTGTTCCTGGGTCAGGGTTGCACACAGCACTGTGTTCCTGGGTCAGAATTATACACATCTCAGTGTTCCTGATTTAGAATTGTACACCCCACTGTGTTCTTGGGTCAGAGTTGTACACATCACTGTGTTCCTTGGTCAGAGTTGTACACAGCACTGAGTTCCTGGGTCAGACTTGTACACAGCATGGTGCTCCTGGGTCAGTGTTGTACACAGCACCTTGTTCCTGGGTCAGAGTTGTACAGGAGCACTGTGTTCCTGGGCCAGAGCTGCACAAATCACTGTGTTACTAGGTCAGATTTGTACACATCACTGTGTTTATGGGTCAGAGTTGTACAGGAGCACTCTGTTCCTGGGTCAGAGTTGTACACAGCATTGTGTTCCTGGGTCTGAGTTTTAAACAGCACTGTGTTCCTGGGTCAGGGTTGTACTCATCACTGTGTTCCTGGGTCAGATTTGTACACATCACTGTGTTTCTGGGTCAGAGTTGTACACAACACTGTGTTCCTGGGTCAGAGTTGTACACTGCACTGTGTTCCTGCGTCAGATTTGTACACAGCACTGTATTCTTGCGTCAGATTTGTACACAGCACTGTATTCTTGCGTCAGATTTGTACACAGCACCTTGTTCCTGGGTCAGAGTTGTACAGGAGCACTGTGTTCCTGGGCCAGAGCTGCACACATCACTGTGTTACTACGTCAGATTTGTACACATCACTGTGTTTATGGGTCAGAGTTGTACAGGAGCACTCTGTTCCTGGGTCAGAGTTGTACACAGCATTGTGTTCCTGGGTCTGAGTTGTAAATAGCACTGTGTTCCTGGGTCAGAGTTGTACAGGAGCACTGTGTTCTTGGGTCAGAGTTGTACACATCTCAGTGTTCCTGATTCAGAATTGTACACCCCACTGTGTTCTTGGGTCAGAGTTGTACACATCACTGTGTTCCTTGGTCAGAGTTGTACACAGCACTGAGTTCCTGGTTCAGACTTGTACACAGCATGGTGCTCCTGGGTCAGTGTTGTACACAGCACCTTGTTCCTGGGTCAGAGTTGGACAGGAGCACTGCGTTGCTGAGTCAGAGTTCTACACATCACTGTGTTACTGGGTCAGATTTGTACACATCACTATGTTTATGGGTCAGAGTTGTACAGGAGCACTGTGTTCCTGGGTCAGAGTTGTACACAGCACTGTGTTCCTGGGTCAGAGTTGTACACAGCACTGTGTTCCTGAGCCAGAGTTTTACACATCACTGTGTTCCTGGGTCAGAGTTGTACACAGCACTGTGTTCCTGGGTCAGGGTTGTACACAGCACTGTGTTTCTGTGTCATATTTGTACACAGCTCTGTGTGCCTGCGTCAGAGATGTACATAGCACTGTGTTCCTGGGTCAGAGTTGCACAGAACACTGTGTTCCTGGGTCAGAGTTGAAGACAACACGGTGTTCCTGGGTCAGAGTTGTACAGGAGCAGTGTGTTCCTGGGTCAGAGTTGTACACATCACTGTGTTACTGGCTCAGATTTGTATACATCACTGTGTTTATCGGTCAGAGTTGTACAGGAGCACTATGTTCCAGGTTCCGAGTTGTACACAGTATTGTGTTCCTGGGTCAGAGTTGTAAACAGCATTGTGTTCCTGGGTCAGAATTGCACACATCTCAGTGTTGCTGATTCAGAATTGTACACCCCACTGTGTTCTTGGGTCAGAGTTGTACACATCACTGTGTTCCTGTGTCAGAGTTGTACACAGCACTGTGTTCGTCCGTCAGATTTGTACAGAGCACTGAGTTCCTGGGTCAGAGTTGTACACAGCACAGTGCTCCTGTGTCACAGTTGTACACAGCACCTTGTTCCTGGTTCAGAGTTGTACAGAAGCACTGTGTTCCTGGGTCAGAGTTGTACACATCACTGTGTTTCTGGGTCAGTGTTGTACCCATCACTGTGTTCCTGGGTCAGATTTGTACACATCACTGTGTTTCTGGGTCAGAGTTGTACAGGAGCACTGTGTTCCTGCGTCAGAGTTGTTCACAGCACTGTTTTCCTGGGTCAGAGTTGCACACAACACTGTGTTCCTGGGTCAGAGTTGTACACATCACTGTGTTTCTGGGTCAGTGTTGTACACAGCACTGTATTCCTGCGTCAGATTTGTACACAGCACCTTGTTCCTGGGTCAGAGTTGTACAGGAGCACTGTGTTCCTGGGCCAGAGCTGCACACATCACTGTGTTACTAGGTCAGATTTGTACACATCACTGTGTTTATGGGTCAGAGTTGTACAGGAGCACTCTGTTCCTGGGTCAGAGTTGTACACAGCATTGTGTTCCTGGGTCTGAGTTGTAAACAGCACTGTGTTCCTGGGTCAGGGTTGTACACAGCACTGTGTTCCTGGGTCAGAATTCTACACATCTCAGTGTTCCTGATTCAGAATTGTACACCCCACTGTGTTCTTGGGTCAGAGTTGTACACATCACTGTGTTCCTTGGTCAGAGTTGTACACAGCACTGAGTTCCTGGGTCAGACTTGTACACAGCATGGTGCTCCTGGGTCAGTGTTGTACACAGCACCTTGTTCCTGGGTCAGAGTTGTACAGGAGCACTGTGTTCCTGGGCCAGAGCTGCACACATCACTGTGTTACTAGGTCAGATTTGTACACATCACTGTGTTTATGGGTCAGAGTTGTACAGGAGCACTCTGTTCCTGGGTCAGAGTTGTACACAGCATTGTGTTCCTGGGTCTGAGTTTTAAACAGCACTGTGTTCCTGGGTCAGGGTTGTACTCATCACTGTGTTCCTGGGTCAGATTTGTACACATCACTGTGTTTCTGGGTCAGAGTTGTACACAACACTGTGTTCCTGGGTCAGAGTTGTACACAGCACTGTGTTCCTGCGTCAGATTTGTACACAGCACTGTATTCTTGCGTCAGATTTGTACACAGCACTGTATTCTTGCGTCAGATTTGTACACAGCACCTTGTTCCTGGGTCAGAGTTGTACACAGCATTGTGTTCCTGGGTCTGAGTTGTAAATAGCACTGTGTTCCTGGGTCAGGGTTGTACACAGCACTGTGTTCCTGGGTCAGAATTGTACACATCTCAGTGTTCCTGATTCAGAATTGTACACCCCACTGTGTTCTTGGTTCAGAGTTGTACACATCACTGCGTTCCTTGGTCAGAGTTGTACACAGCACTGAGTTCCTGGGTCAGACTTGTACACAGCATGGTGTTCCTGGGTCAGTGTTGTACACAGCACCTTGTTCCTGGGTCAGAGTTGGACAGGAGCACTGCGTTCCTGAGTCAGAGTTGTACACATCACTGTGTTACTGGGTCAGATTTGTACACATCACTATGTTTATGGGCCAGAGTTGTACAGGAGCACTGTGTTCCTGGGTCAGAGTTGTAAACAGCACTGTGTTCCTGGGTCAGAGTTGTACACAGCACTGTGTTCCTGGGTCAGAGTTGTACACAGCTCTGTGTTCCTGGGTCAGAGTTTTACACATCACTGTGTTCCTGGCTCAGACTTGTACACAGCACTGTGTGCCTGGGTCAGTTTGGTACAGGAGCACTGTGTTCCTGGTTGAGGGTTATACACAGCACCTTGTTCCTGGGTCAGGGTTGTACACATCACTGTGTTCCTGGGTCAGAGTTATACACATCACTGTGTTCCTGGGTCAGAGTTGTACACAGCACTGTGTTCCTGGGTCAGGGTTGTACACAGCACTGTGTTTCTGTGTCATATTTGTACACAGCTCTGTGTGCCTGCGTCACAGATGTACACAGCACTGTGTTTGTGCGTCAGATTTGTACACAGCACTGAGTTCCTGGGTCAGAGTTGCACACAGCACAGTGCTCCTGGGTCAGAGTTGTACACAGCACCTTGTACCAGGGTCAGAGTTGTAACGAAGCACTGTGTCCCTGGGTCAGAGTTGTACACATCAATGTGTTCCTGTGTCAGATTTGTACACATCACTGTGTTTCTAGGTCAGAGTTGTACAGGAGTACTGTGTTCCTGTGTCAGGGTTGTACACAGCACTGTGTTCCTGGGTCAGAGATGTGCACAGCACTGTGTTCCTGGGTCAGAGTTGTACTCATCACTGTATTCCTGGGTCAGAGCTGTACGCAGAACTGTGTTCCTGGATCAGGGTTGTACACAGCACTGTGTTCCTGGATCAGAGTTGCACACAACACTGTTTTCCTGGGTCAGAGTTGTAGACAACACTGTGTTCCTGGGTCAGAGTTGTACAGGAGCACTGTGTTCTTGGGTCAGAGTTGTACACATCTCAGTGTTCCTGATTCAGAATTATACACCCCACTGTGTTCTTGGGTCAGAGTTGTACACATCACTGTGTTCCTTGGTCAGAGTTGTACACAGCACTGAGTTCCTGGTTCAGACTTGTACACAGCATGGTGCTCCTGGGTCAGTGTTGTACACAGCACCTTGTTCCTGGGTCAGAGTTGGACAGGAGCACTGCGTTGCTGAGTCAGAGTTGTACACATCACTGTGTTACTGGGTCAGATTTGTACACATCACTATGTTTATGGGTCAGAGTTGTACAGGAGCACTGTGTTCCTGGGTCAGAGTTGTACACAGCACTGTGTTCCTGGGTCAGAGTTGTAAACAGCACTGTGTTCCTGGGTCAGAGTTGTACACAGCTCTGTGTTCCTGGGTCAGAGTTTTACACATCACTGTGTTCCTGGCTCAGACTTGTACACAGCACTGTGTTCCTGGGTCAGTTTGGTACAGGAGCACTGTGTTCCTGGTTCAGGGTTATACACAGCACCTTGTTCCTGGGTCAGAGTTGTACACATCACTGTGTTCCTGGGTCAGAGTTATACACATCACTGTGTTCCTGGGTCAGAGTTGTACACAGCACTGTGTTCCTGGGTCAGGGTTGTACACAGCACTGTGTTTCTGTGTCATATTTGTACACAGCTCTGTGTGCCTGCGTCAGAGTTGTACACAGCACTGTGTTCCTGGGTCAGAGTTGCACAGAACACTGTGTTCCTGGGTCAGAGTTGAAGACAACACTGTGTTCCTGGGTCAGAGTTGTACAGGAGCACTGTGTTCTTGGGTCAGAGTTGTACACAACAACACATGTGTTCCTGTGTCAGAGTTGTACACAGCACTGTGTTCCTGGGTCAGAATTGCACACATGTCAGTGTTGCTGATTCAGAATTGTACACCCCACTGTGTTCTTGGGTCAGAGTTGTACACATCACTGTGTTCCTGGGTCAGAGTTGTACACAGCACTGTGTTCGTCCGTCAGATTTGTACACAGCACTGAGTTCCTGGGTCAGAGTTGTACATAGCACAGTGCTCCTGGGTCACAGTTGTACACAGCACCTTGTTCCTGGTTCAGAGTTGTACAGAAGCACTGTGTTCCTGGGTCAGAGTTGTACACATCACTGTGTTCCTGCGTCAGTGTTGTACACATCACTGTGTTCCTAGGTCAGATTTGTACACATCACTGTGTTTATGGGTCAGAGTTGTACAGGAGCACTGTGTTCCTGCGTCAGGGTTGTACACAGCACTGTGTTCCTGGGTCAGAGTTGCACACAACACTATGTTCCTGGGTCAGAGTTGTACACAGCACTGTGTTCCTGCGTCAGATTTGTACACAGCACTGTGTTCCTGCGCCAGATTTGTACATAGCACCTTGTTCCTGGGTCAGAGTTGTACAGGAGCACTGTGTTCCTGGGCCAGAGTTGCACACATCACTGTGTTACTACGTCAGATTTGTACACATCACTGTGTTTATGGGTCAGATTTGTACAGGAGCTCTATGTTCCTGGGTCAGAGTTGTACACAGCATTGTGTTCCTGGGTCTGAGTTGTAAACAGCACTGTGTTCCCGGGTCAGGGTTGTACACAGCACTGTGTTCCTGGGTCAGAATTGTACACATCTCAGTGTTCCTGATTCAGAATTGTTCACCCCACTGTGTTCTTGGGTCAGAGTTGTACACATCACTGTGTTCCTGGGTCAGAGTTGTACACAGCACTGTGTTCGTCCGTCAGATTTGTACACAGCACTGAGTTCCTGGGTCAGAGTTGTACACATCACTGTGTTCCTGGGTCAGAGTTGTACACAGCACTGTGTTCCTGGGTCAGGGTTGTACAGGAGCACTGTGTTCCTTGGTCAGAGTTGTAAACAGCACTGTGCTCCTGGGTCAGAGTTGTACAGAAGAACTGTGTTCCTCGTTCAGAGTTCTACACATCACTGTGTTCCTGGGTCAGGGTTGTACTCATCACTGCGTTCCTGGGTCAGATTTGTACGCAGCACTGTGTTCCTGGTCAGGGTTGTACACTGCACTGTGTTCCTGAGTCAAAGTTGTACATAGCACTGTGCTCCTGGGTCAGAGTTGTACAGGAGCACTGTGTTCCTGGGTCATATTTGAACACAGCACTGTTTTCCTGGGGCACATTTGTACAGGAGCACTGCGTTCCTGGTCAGGGTTGTACACAGCACTGTGTTCCTGGGCCAGAGTTGTACACAGCACTTTGTTCCTTGGTCAGATTTTTACAGAGCACTGTGTTCCTGGGTCAGAGTTGTACACAGCACTGTGTTCCTGTGTCAGAGTTGTACACATCACTGTGTTACTAGGTCAGATTTGTACACATCACTGTGCTTTTGGTTCAGGGTTGTACACAGCACTGTGTTCCTGGGTCAGAGTTGTACACAGCACTGTATTCCTGGGTCAGCGTTGCACAGGAGCACTCTGTTCCTGGGTCAGGGTAGTACACAGCACTGTGTTTCTATCTCAGAGTTTTACAGGAGCACTGTGAACCTGGGTCAGGGTTGTAAACGGCGCTATGTTCCTGGGTCAAAGTTGTACACAGCACTGTGTTCCTGGGTCAGAGTTGCACACAACACTGTGTTCCTGGGTCAGAGTTGTACACAGCACTGTGTTCCTGGGTCAGAGTTGTACACATCACTGTGTTCTTGGGTCAGAGTTGCACATAGCACTGTGTTCCCAGGTCATGGTTGTACAGGTGCACAGTGTTCCTGGGTTAGGGTTGTACACAGCACTGTGTTCAGGGTCAGAGTTGTACAGGAGCACTGTGTTCCTGGGTCAGATTTGTACACAGCACTGTTTTCATGGGTCAGGGTTGTAGAGGAGCACTGTGTTCCTGGGTCAGGGTTGTACACAGCACTGTGTTCCTTGGTCAGAGTTGTACACAGCACTGTGTTCCTGGGTCAGAGTTGCACACAACACTGTGTACCTGGATCAGGGTTGTACAGGAGCACTGTGTTCCTTGGTCAGAGCTGTACACAGCACTGTGCTCCTTGGTCAGAGTTGTACAGGAGAACTGTGTTCCTGGGTCAGGGTTGTGCACAGCACTGTGCTCCTGGGTCAGAGTTGTACAGGAGCACTGTGTTCCTAGGTCAGGGTTGTACACATCACTGTGTTACTGGGTCAGATTTGTACAATTCACTATGTTTATGGGTCAGAGTTGTACAGGAGCACTGCGTTCCTGGGTCAGAGTTCTACACAGCACTGTTTTCCTGGGTCAGAGTTGTACACAGCACTGTGTTCCTGGGTCAGAGTTGTACACAGCTCTGTGTTCCTGGGTCAGAGTTGTACACATCACTGTGTTCCTGTGTCAGATTTGTACACATCACTGTGTTTCTAGGTCAGAGTTGTACAGGAGTACTGTGTTCCTGCGTCAGGGTTGTACACAGCACTCTGTTCCTGGGTCAGAGATGTGCACAGCACTGTGTTCCTGGGTCAGAGCTGTACTCATCACTGTGTTCCTGGGTCAGAGCTGTACGCAGCACTGTGTTCCTGAGTCAGGGTTGTACACAGCACTGTTTTCCTGGGTCAGAGTTGCACAGAACACTGTGTTCCTGGGTCAGAGTTGAAGACAACACTGTGTTCCTTGGTCAGAGTTGTACAGGAGCACTGTGTTCTTGCGTCAGAGTTGTACACAACAACACATGTGTTCCTGTGTCAGAGTTGTACACAGCACTGTGTTCCTGGGTCAGAATTGCACACATGTCAGTGTTGCTGATTCAGAATTGTACACCCCATCGTGCTCTTGGGTCAGAGTTGTACACAGCACTGTATTCCTGCGTCAGATTTGTACACAGCACTGTATTCTTGCGTCAGATTTGCACACAGCACCTTGTTCCTGGGTCAGAGTTGTACAGGAGCACTGTGTTCCTGGGCCAGAGCTGCACACATCACTGTGTTACTACGTCAGATTTGTACACATCACTGTGCTTATGGGTCAGAGTTGTACAGGAGCACTCTGTTCCTGGGTCAGAGTTGTACACAGCATTGTGTTCCTGGGTCTGAGTTGTAAATAGCACTGTGTTCCTGGGTCAGGGTTGTACACAGCACTGTGTTCCTGGGTCAGAATTGTACACATCTCAGTGTTCCTGATTCAGAATTGTACACCCCACTGTGTTCTTGGTTCAGAGTTGTACACATCACTGTGTTCCTTGGTCAGAGTTGTACACAGCACTGAGTTCCTGGGTCAGACTTGTACACAGCATGGTGCTCCTGGGTCAGTGCTGTACACAGCACCTTGTTCCTGGGTCAGAGTTGGACAGGAGCACTGCATTCCTGAGTCAGAGTTGTACACATCACTGTGTTACTGGGTCAGATTTGTACACATCACTATGTTTATGGGCCAGAGTTGTACAGGAGCACTGTGTTCCTGGGTCAGAGTTGTACACAGCACTGTGTTCCTGGGTCAGAGTTGTACACAGCTCTGTGTTCCTGGGTCAGAGTTTTACACATCACTGTGTTCCTGGCTCAGACTTGTACACAGCACTGTGTGCCTGGGTCAGTTTGGTACAGGAGCACTGTGTTCCTGGTTCAGGGTTATACACAGCACCTTGTTCCTGGGTCGGTGTTGTACACATCACTGTGTTCCTGGGTCAGAGTTATACACATCACTGTGTTCCTGGGTCAGAGTTGTACACAGCACTGTGTTCCTGGGTCAGGGTTGTACACAGCACTGTGTTTCTGTGTCATATTTGTACACAGGTCTGTGTGCCTGCGTCACAGATGTACACAGCACTGTGTTTGTGCGTCAGATTTGTACACAGCACTGAGTTCCTGGGTCAGAGTTGCACACAGCACAGTGCTCATGGGTCAGAGTTGTACACAGCACCTTGTACCAGGGTCAGAGTTGTAACGAAGCACTGTGTCCCTGGGTCAGAGTTGTACACATCACTGTGTTCCTGTGTCAGATTTGTACACATCACTGTGTTTCTAGGTCAGAGTTGTACAGGAGTACTGTGTTCCTGTGTCAGGGTTGTACACAGCACTGTGTTCCTGGGTCAGAGATGTGCACAGCACTGTGTTCCTGGGTCAGAGTTGTACTCATCACTGTGTTCCTGGGTCAGAGCTGTACGCAGCACTGTGTTCCTGGATCAGGGTTGCACACAGCACTGTGTTCCTGGATCAGAGTTGCACACAACACTGTGTTCCTGGATCAGAGTTGTAGACAACACTGTGTTCCTGGGTCAGAGTTGTACAGGAGCACTGTGTTCTTGGGTCAGAGTTGTACACATCTCAGTGTTCCTGATTCAGAATTGTACACCCCACTGTGTTCTTGGGTCAGAGTTGTACACATCACTGTGTTCCTTGGTCAGAGTTGTACACAGCACTGAGTTCCTGGTTCAGACTTGTACACAGCATGGTGCTCCTGGGTCAGTGTTGTACACAGCACCTTGTTCCTGGGTCAGAGTTGGACAGGAGCACTGCGTTGCTGAGTCAGAGTTGTACACATCACTGTGTTACTGGGTCAGATTTGTACACATCACTATGTTTATGGGTCAGAGTTGTACAGGAGCACTGTGTTCCTGGGTCAGAGTTGTACACAGCACTGTGTTCCTGGGTCAGAGTTGTACACAGCACTGTGTTCCTGGGTCAGAGTTGTACACAGCTCTGTGTTCCTGGGTCAGAGTTGTACACATCACTGTGTTCCTGGCTCAGACTTGTACACAGCACTGTGTTCCTGGGTCAGTTTGTTACAGGAGCACTGTGTTCCTGGTTCAGGGTTATACACAGCACCTTGTTCCTGGGTCAGAGTTGTACACATCACTGTGTTCCTGGGTCAGAGTTATACACATCACTGTGTTCCTGGGTCAGAGTTGTACACAGCACTGTGTTCCTGGGTCAGGGTTGTACACAGCACTGTGTTTCTGTGTCATATTTGTACACAGCTCTGTGTGCCTGCGTCAGAGATGTACACAGCACTGTGTTCCTGGGTCAGAGTTGCACAGAACACTGTGTTCCTGGGTCAGAGTTGAAGACAACACCGTGTTCCTGGGTCAGAGTTGTACAGGAGCACTGTGTTCTTGGGTCAGAGTTGTACATAACAACACATGTGTTCCTGTGTCAGAGTTGTACACAGCACTGTGTTCCTGGGTCAGAATTGCACACATGTCAGTGTTGCTGATTCAGAATTGTACACCCCACTGTGCTCTTGGGTCAGAGTTGTACACATCACTGTGTTCCTGGGTCAGAGTTGTACACAGCACTGTGTTCGTCCGTCAGATTTGTACACAGCACTGAGTTCCTGGGTCAGAGTTGTACATAGCACAGTGCTCCTGGGTCACAGTTGTACACAGCACCTTGTTCCTGGTTCAGAGTTGTACAGAAGCACTGTGTTCCTGGGTCAGAGTTGTACACATCACTGTGTTCCTGCGTCAGTGTTGTACACATCACTGTGTTCCTGGGTCAGATTTGTACACATCACTGTGTTTCTGTGTCAGAGTTGTACAGGAGCACTGTGTTCCTGCGTCAGGGTTGTACACAGCACTGTGTTCCTGGGTCAGAGTTGCACACAACACTGTGTTCCTGGGTCAGATTTGTACACAACACTGTGTTCCTGGGTCAGAGTTGTACACAGCACTGTGTTCCTGCGTCAGATTTGTACACAGCACTGTGTTCCTGCGTCAGATTTGTACACAGCACCTTGTTCCTGGGTCAGAGTTGTACAGGAGCACTGTGTTCCTGGGCCAGAGTTGCACACATCACTGTGTTACTACGTCAGATTTGTACACATCACTGTGTTTATGGGTCAGAGTTGTACAGGAGCACTATGTTCCTGGGTCAGAGTTGTACACAGCATTGTGTTCCTGGGTCTGAGTTGTAAACAGCACTGTGTTCCCGGGTCAGGGTTGTACACAGCACTGTGTTCCTGGGTCAGAATTGTACACATCTCAGTGTTCCTGATTCAGAATTGTTCACCCCACTGTGTTCTTGGGTCAGAGTTGTACACATCACTGTGTTCATGGGTCAGAGTTGTACACAGCACTGTGTTCGTCCGTCAGATTTGTACACAGCACTGAGTTCCCGGGTCAGAGTTGTACACATCACTGTGTTCCTGGGTCAGAGTTGTACACAGCACTGTGTTCCTGGGTCAGGGTTGTACAGGAGCACTGTGTTCCTTGGTCAGAGTTGTAAACAGCACTGTGCTCCTGGGTCAGAGTTGTACAGAAGAACTGTGTTCCTCGTTCAGAGTTCTACACATCACTGTGTTCCTGGGTCAGGGTTGTACTCATCACTGCGTTCCTGGGTCAGATTTGTACGCAGCACTGTGTTCCTGGTCAGGGTTGTACACTGCACTGTGTTCCTGGGTCAGAGATGCACACAACACTGTGTTCTTGGGTCAGAGTTATACACAGCACTGTGTTCCTGGGTCAGAGTTGTAGACAACACTGTGTTCCTCGGTCAGAGTTGTACAGGAGCACTGTGTTCCTGAGTCAAAGTTGTACATAGCACTGTGCTCCTGGGACAGAGTTGTACAGGAGCACTGTGTTCCTGGGTCATATTTGAACACAGCACTATTTTCCTGGGGCACATTTGTACAGGAGCACTGCGTTCCTGGTCAGGGTTGTACACAGCACTGTGTTCCTTGGCCAGAGTTGTACACAGCACTTTGTTCCTTGGTCAGATTTTTACAGAGCACTGTGTTCCTGGGTCAGAGTTGTACACAGCACTGTGTTCCTCTGTCAGAGTTGTACACATCACTGTGTTACTAGGTCAGATTTGTACACATCACTGTGCTTTTGGTTCAGGGTTGTACACAGCACTGTGTTCCTGGGTCAGAGTTGTACACAGCACTGTATTCCTGGGTCAGCGTTGCACAGGAGCACTCTGTTCCTGGGTCAGGGTAGTACACAGCACTGTGTTCCTATCTCAGAGTTTTACAGGAGCACTGTGAACCTGGGTCAGGGTTGTAAACGGCGCTATGTTCCTGGGTCAAAGTTGTACACAGCACTGTGTTCCTGGGTCAGAGTTGCACACAACACTGTGTTCCTGGGTCAGAGTTGTACACAGCACTGTGTTCCTGGGTCAGAGTTGCACACAGCACAGTGCTCCTGGGTCAGAGTTGTACACAGCACCTTGTACCAGGGTCAGAGTTGTAACGAAGCACTGTGTCCCTGGGTCAGAGTTGTACACATCACTGTGTTCCTGTGTCAGATTTGTACACATCACTGTGTTTCTAGGTCAGAGTTGTACAGGAGTACTGTGTTCCTGTGTCAGGGTTGTACACAGCACTGTGTTCCTGGGTCAGAGATGTGCACAGCACTGTGTTCCTGGGTCAGAGTTGTACTCATCACTGTGTTCCTGGGTCAGAGCTGTACGCAGCACTGTGTTCCTGGATCAGGGTTGCACACAGCACTGTGTTCCTGGATCAGAGTTGCACACAACACTGTGTTCCTGGATCAGAGTTGTAGACAACACTGTGTTCCTGGGTCAGAGTTGTACAGGAGCACTGTGTTCTTGGGTCAGAGTTGTACACATCTCAGTGTTCCTGATTCAGAATTGTACACCCCACTGTGTTCTTGGGTCAGAGTTGTACACATCACTGTGTTCCTTGGTCAGAGTTGTACACAGCACTGAGTTCCTGGTTCAGACTTGTACACAGCATGGTGCTCCTGGGTCAGTGTTGTACACAGCACCTTGTTCCTGGGTCAGAGTTGGACAGGAGCACTGCGTTGCTGAGTCAGAGTTGTACACATCACTGTGTTACTGGGTCAGATTTGTACACATCACTATGTTTATGGGTCAGAGTTGTACAGGAGCACTGTGTTCCTGGGTCAGAGTTGTACACAGCACTGTGTTCCTGGGTCAGAGTTGTACACAGCACTGTGTTCCTGGGTCAGAGTTGTACACAGCTCTGTGTTCCTGGGTCAGAGTTGTACACATCACTGTGTTCCTGGCTCAGACTTGTACACAGCACTGTGTTCCTGGGTCAGTTTGTTACAGGAGCACTGTGTTCCTGGTTCAGGGTTATCCACAGCACCTTGTTCCTGGGTCAGAGTTGTACACATCACTGTGTTCCTGGGTCAGAGTTATACACGTCACTGTGTTCCTGGGTCAGAGTTGTACACAGCACTGTGTTCCTGGGTCAGGGTTGTACACAGCACTGTGTTTCTGTGTCATATTTGTACACAGCTCTGTGTGCCTGCGTCAGAGATGTACACAGCACTGTGTTCCTGGGTCAGAGTTGCACAGAACACTGTGTTCCTGGGTCAGAGTTGAAGACAACACTGTGTTCCTGGGTCAGAGTTGTACAGGAGCACTGTGTTCTTGGGTCAGAGTTGTACATAACAACACATGTGTTCCTGTGTCAGAGTTGTACACAGCACTGTGTTCCTGGGTCAGAAATGCACACATGTCAGTGTTGCTGATTCAGAATTGTACACCCCACTGTGCTCTTGGGTCAGAGTTGTACACATCACTGTGTTCCTGGGTCAGAGTTGTACACAGCACTGTGTTCGTCCGTCAGATTTGTACACAGCACTGAGTTCCAGGGTCAGAGTTGTACATAGCACAGTGCTCCTGGGTCACAGTTGTACACAGCACCTTGTTCCTGGTTCAGAGTTGTACAGAAGCACTGTGTTCCTGGGTCAGAGTTGTACACATCACTGTGTTCCTGCGTCAGTGTTGTACACATCACTGTGTTCCTGGGTCAGATTTGTACACATCACTGTGTTTCTGTGTCAGAGTTGTACAGGAGCACTGTGTTCCTGCGTCAGGGTTGTACACAGCACTGTGTTCCTGGGTCAGAGTTGCACACAACACTGTGTTCCTGGGTCAGATTTGTACACAACACTGTGTTCCTGGGTCAGAGTTGTACACAGCACTGTGTTCCTGCGTCAGATTTGTACACAGCACTGTGTTCCTGCGTCAGATTTGTACACAGCACCTTGTTCCTGGGTCAGAGTTGTACAGGAGCACTGTGTTCCTGGGCCAGAGTTGCACACATCACTGTGTTACTACGTCAGATTTGTACACATCACTGTGTTTATGGGTCAGAGTTGTACAGGAGCACTATGTTCCTGGGTCAGAGTTGTACACAGCATTGTGTTCCTGGGTCTGAGTTGTAAACAGCACTGTGTTCCCGGGTCAGGGTTGTACACAGCACTGTGTTCCTGGGTCAGAATTGTACACATCTCAGTGTTCCTGATTCAGAATTGTTCACCCCACTGTGTTCTTGGGTCAGAGTTGTACACATCACTGTGTTCCTGGGTCAGAGTTGTACACAGC
>NW_027274469.1:0-100158 GCF_030028105.1 Mobula birostris | reverse complement strand
AAATCACTTTCAAACAACTTCGAAACAAGTGGGAAGTAAACTTAAAATGTTTCCATCAGGTTTGCAGTAAGCACTTTGGCGTAAAATTGAAATGTATACTACTTTAATGTCAGAGCACTCTATGCACTGAGGCAGCAACTTTTTTGCCTTGATGACCAGAGCCATGAAACAACTTTCAAACTACTCATAACCATGTGGGAAGGTAACCTAAAGTGTTTCCATTAAGTTTGCACTCTGTACTTTGGTGTAAAATTGAAATGTATGCTATTTGTATTGTCAAAGCATTGTATGCACTGAGAAAACATCTTTTTTGTCTTGATGTGCAGAGGAATGAAACAGCTTTCAAACAACTCAGAAACAAGTGGGAAGTGAACTTAAAATGTTTCCTTCTGGTTTGCAGTCTGCACTTTGGTGTAAAATTGAAATGTATACTACTTTAATGTCAGAGAATTGTATGCACTGAGATAGCAACTTTTTTGTCTTGATGACCAGAGCCATGAAACAACTTTCAAACTATTCATAATCATGTGGTAAGTTAACTTAAGGTGTTTCCATTAGGTTTGCTTTAAGCACTTTGGTGTAAAATTGAAATGTATGCTACTTTGATATCAGAGCACTTTATCAACTGAGATAGCAACTTTTTTGCCTTGAAGACCAGAGCCATGAAACAACTTTCAAACTACTCATAACCATGTGGGAAGTTAACCTAAAGTGTTTCCATTAGGTTTGCACTCTGTTCTTTGGTGTAAAATTGAAATGTATACTATTTGTATTGTCAAAGAATTGCATGCACTGAGAAAACATCTTTTTTGTCTTGATGTGCAGAGGAAGGAAACAACTTTCAAACAACTCAGAAACAAGTGGGAAGTAAACTGAAAATGTTTCCAACAGGTTTGCAGTAAGTGCTTTGGTGTAAAATTGAAATGTAAACTACTTTAATGTCAGAGCATTGTATGCACTGAGATAGCAACTTTTTTGTCCTGATGACCAGAGCCATGAAACAACTTTCAAACTACTGATAATCATGTGGAAAGTTAACCTAAGGTGTTTCCATTAGGTTTGCTTTAAGTACTTTGGTGTAAAATTGAAATGTATACTATTTGTATTGTCAAAGCATTGTATGCACAGAGAAAACATCTTTTTTGTCTTGATGTGCAGAGGAATGAAATCACTTTCAAACAACTTCGAAACAAGTGGGAAGTAAACTTAAAATGTTTCCATCAGGTTTGCAGTAAGCACTTTGGCGTAAAATTGAAATGTATACTACTTTAATGTCAGAGCACTCTATGCACTGAGGCAGCAACTTTTTTGCCTTGATGACCAGAGCCATGAAACAACTTTCAAACTACTCATAACCATGTGGGAAGTTAACCTAAAGTGTTTCCATTAAGTTTGCACTCTGTACTTTGGTGTAAAATTGAAATGTATGCTATTTGTATTGTCAAAGCATTGTATGCACTGAGAAAACATCTTTTTTGTCTTGATGTGCAGAGGAATGAAACAGCTTTCAAACAACTCAGAAACAAGTGGGAAGTGAACTTAAAATGTTTCCTTCTGGTTTGCAGTCTGCACTTTGGTGTAAAATTGAAATGTATACTACTTTAATGTCAGAGAATTGTATGCACTGAGATAGCAACTTTTTTGTCTTGATGACCAGAGCCATGAAACAACTTTCAAACTATTCATAATCATGTGGTAAGTTAACTTAAGGTGTTTCCATTAGGTTTGCTTTAAGCACTTTGGTGTAAAATTGAAATGTATGCTACTTTGATATCAGAGCACTTTATCAACTGAGATAGCAACTTTTTTGCCTTGAAGACCAGAGCCATGAAACAACTTTCAAACTACTCATAACCATGTGGGAAGTTAACCTAAAGTGTTTCCATTAGGTTTGCACTCTGTTCTTTGGTGTAAAATTGAAATGTATACTATTTGTATTGTCAAAGCATTGCAACCACTGAGAAAACATCTTTTTTGTCTTGATGTGCAGAGGAAGGAAACAACTTTCAAACAACTCAGAAACAAGTGGGAAGTAAACTGAAAATGTTTCCAACAGGTTTGCAGTAAGTACTTTGGTGTAAAATTGAAATGTAAACTACTTTAATGTCAGAGCATTGTAGGCACTGAGATAGCAACTTTTTTGTCTTGATGACCAGAGCCATGAAACAACTTTCAAACTACTCATAATCATGTGGAAACTTAACTTAAGCTGTTTCCATTAGGTTTACTTTAAGTAGTTTGGTGTAAAATTGCAATGTATAGTATTTGTATTGTCAAAGCATTGCATGCACTGAGAAAACATCTTTTTTGTCTTGATGTGCAGAGGAATGAAACAACTTTCAAACAACTCAGAAACAAGTGGGAAGTAAACTTAATATGTTTCCAACTGGTTTGCACTCTGCACTTTGGTGTAAAATTGAAATGTATACTACTGAAATCTAAGAGCATTGTATGACCTGAGATAGCAACTTTTTTGTCCTGATTACCAGAGCCATGAAACAACTTACAAACTACTGATAATCATGTGGAAAGTTAACCTAAGGTGTTTCCATTAGGTTTGCTTTAAGTGCTTTGGTGTAAAATTGCAATGTATACTATTTGTATTGTCAAAGCTTTGCATGCACTGAGAAAACATCTTTTTTGTCTTGATGTGCAGAGGAATGAAACAACTTTCAAACAACTCAGAAACAAGTGGGAAGTAAACTTAATATGTTTCCAACTGGTTTGCACTCTGTAGTTTGGTGTAAAATTGAAATGTGTACTACTGAAATCTAAGAGCATTGTATGACCTAAGATAGCAACTTTTTTGTCCTGATGACCAGAGCCATGAAACAACTTTCAAACTACTCATAACCTGTGGGAAGTTAACCTAAAGTGTTTCCATTAAGTTTGCACTCTGTACTTTGGTGTAAAATTGAAATGTATACTATTTGTATTGTCAAAGCATTGCATGTACTGAGAAAACATCTTTTTTGTCTTGATGTGCAGAGGAATGAAACAACTTTCAAACAACTCAGAAACAAGTGGGAAGTAAACTTAATATGTTTGCAACTGGTTTGCAGTAAGAACTTTGGTGTAAAATTGAAATGTATACTATTTGTATTGTCAAAGCATTGTATGCACAGAGAAAACATCTTTTTTGTCTTGATGTGCAGAGGAATGAAATCACTTTCAAACAACTTCGAAACAAGTGGGAAGTAAACTTAAAATGTTTCCATCAGGTTTGCAGTAAGCACTTTGGCGTAAAATTGAAATGTATACTACTTTAATGTCAGAGCACTCTATGCACTGAGGCAGCAACTTTTTTGCCTTGATGACCAGAGCCATGAAACAACTTTCAAACTACTCATAACCATGTGGGAAGTTAACCTAAAGTGTTTCCATTAAGTTTGCACTCTGTACTTTGGTGTAAAATTGAAATGTATGCTATTTGTATTGTCAAAGCATTGTATGCACTGAGAAAACATCTTTTTTGTCTTGATGTGCAGAGGAATGAAACAGCTTTCAAACAACTCAGAAACAAGTGGGAAGTGAACTTAAAATGTTTCCTTCTGGTTTGCAGTCTGCACTTTGGTGTAAAATTGAAATGTATACTACTTTAATGTCAGAGAATTGTATGCACTGAGATAGCAACTTTTTTGTCTTGATGACCAGAGCCATGAAACAACTTTCAAACTATTCATAATCATGTCGGGGTAAGTTAACTTAAGGTGTTTCCATTAGGTTTGCTTTAAGCACTTTGGTGTAAAATTGAAATGTATGCTACTTTGATATCAAAGCACTTTATCAACTGAGATAGCAACTTTTTTGCCTTGAAGACCAGAGCCATGAAACAACTTTCAAACTACTCATAACCATGTGGGAAGTTAACCTAAAGTGTTTCCATTAGGTTTGCACTCTGTTCTTTGGTGTAAAATTGAAATGTATACTATTTGTATTGTCAAAGCATTGCATGCACTGAGAAAACATCTTTTTTGTCTTGATGTGCAGAGGAAGGAAACAACTTTCAAACAACTCAGAAACAAGTGGGAAGTAAACTGAAAATGTTTCCAACAGGTTTGCAGTAAGTACTTTGGTGTAAAATTGAAATGTAAACTACTTTAATGTCAGAGCATTGTAGGCACTGAGATAGCAACTTTTTTGTCTTGATGACGAGAGCCATGAAACAACTTTCAAACTACTCATAATCATGTGGAAACTTAACTTAAGCTGTTTCCATTAGGTTTACTTTAAGTAGTTTGGTGTAAAATTGCAATGTATGCTACTTTGATATCAGAGCACTTTATCAACTGAGATAGCAACTTTTTTGCCTTGAAGACCAGAGCCATGAAACAACTTTCAAACTACTCATAACCATGTGGGAAGTTAACCTAAAGTGTTTCCATTAGGTTTGCACTCTGTTCTTTGGTGTAAAATTGAAATGTATACTATTTGTATTGTCAAAGCATTGCATGCACTGAGAAAACATCTTTTTTGTCTTGATGTGCAGAGGAAGGAAACAACTTTCAAACAACTCAGAAACAAGTGGGAAGTAAACTGAAAATGTTTCCAACAGGTTTGCAGTAAGTACTTTGGTGTAAAATTGAAATGTAAACTACTTTAATGTCAGAGCATTGTAGGCACTGAGATAGCAACTTTTTTGTCTTGATGACCAGAGCCATGAAACAACTTTCAAACTACTCATAATCATGTGGAAACTTAACTTAAGCTGTTTCCATTAGGTTTACTTTAAGTAGTTTGGTGTAAAATTGCAATGTATAGTATTTGTATTGTCAAAGCATTGCATGCACTGAGAAAACATCTTTTTTGTCTTGATGTGCAGCGGAATGAAACAACTTTCAAACAACTCAGAAACAAGTGGGAAGTAAACTTAATATGTTTCCAACTGGTTTGCACTCTGCACTTTGGTGTAAAATTGAAATGTATAGTACTGAAATCTAAGAGCATTGTATGACCTGAGATATCAACTTTTTTGTCCTGATTACCAGAGCCATGAAACAACTTACAAACTACTGATAATCATGTGGAAAGTTAACCTAAGGTGTTTCCATTAGGTTTGCTTTAAGTGCTTTGGTGTAAAATTGCAATGTATACTATTTGTATTGTCAAAGCTTTGCATGCACTGAGAAAACATCTTTTTTGTCTTGATGTGCAGAGGAATGAAACAACTTTCAAACAACTCAGAAACAAGTGGGAAGTAAACTTAATATGTTTCCAACTGGTTTGCACTCTGTAGTTTGGTGTAAAATTGAAATGTATACTACTGAAATCTAAGAGCATTGTATGACCTAAGATAGCAACTTCTTTGTCCTGATGACCAGAGCCATGAAACAACTTTCAAACTACTCATAACCTGTGGGAAGTTAACCTAAAGTGTTTCCATTAAGTTTGCACTCTGTACTTTGGTGTAAAATTGAAATGTATACTATTTGTATTGTCAAAGCATTGCATGTACTGAGAAAACATCTTTTTTGTCTTGATGTGCAGAGGAATGAAACAACTTTCAAACAACTCAGAAACAAGTGGGAAGTAAACTTAATATGTTTGCAACTGGTTTGCAGTAAGAACTTTGGTGTAAAATTGAAATTTATACTAATTTAATGTCAGAGCACTGTATGCACTGAGATTGCAACTTTTTTGTCTTGATGACCAGAGCCATGAAACAACTTTCAAACTACTCATAATCATGTGGAAAGTTAACTTAAGATGTTTCCATTAGGTTTACTTTAAGTAGTTTTTGGTGTAAAATTGCAATGTATACTATTTGTATTGTCAAAGCATTGCATGCACTGAGAAAACATCCTTTTTGTCTTGATGTGCAGAGGAATGAAACAACTTTCAAACAACTCAGAAAGAAGTTGGAAGTAAACTTAAAATGTTTCCATCTGTTTTGCACTCTGCACTTTGGTGGAAAATTGAAATGTATACTACTTTAATGTCAGAGCATTGTATTCACTGAGATAGCAACTTTTTTGTCTTGATAACCAGAGCCATGAAACAACTTTCAAACTATTCATAATCATGTGGAAAGTTAAATTAAGGTGTTTCCATTAGGCTTCCTTTAAGCACTTTGGTGTAAAATTGAAATGTATGCTACTTTGATGTCAGAGCACTTTATCAACTGAGATAGCAACTTTTTTGCCTTGATGACCAGAGCCATGAAACAACTTTCAAACTACTCATAACCATGTGGGAAGTTAACCTAAAGTGTTTCCATTAGGTTTGCACTCTGTACTTTGGTATAAAATTGAAATGTATACTATTTGTATTGTCAAAGAATTGCATGCACTGAGAAAACATCTTTTTTGTCTTGATGTGCAGAGGAAGGAAACAACTTTCAAACAACTCAGAAACAAGTGGGAAGTAAACTGAAAATGTTTCCAACAGGTTTGCAGTAAGTGCTTTGGTGTAAAATTGAAATGTAAACTACTTTAATGTCAGAGCATTGTATGCACTGAGATAGCAACTTTTTTGTCCTGATGACCAGAGCCATGAAACAACTTTCAAACTACTGATAATCATGTGGAAAGTTAACCTAAGGTGTTTCCATTAGGTTTGCTTTAAGTACTTTGGTGTAAAATTGAAATGTATACTATTTGTATTGTCAAAGCATTGTATGCACAGAGAAAACATCTTTTTTGTCTTGATGTGCAGAGGAATGAAATCACTTTCAAACAACTTCGAAACAAGTGGGAAGTAAACTTAAAATGTTTCCATCAGGTTTGCAGTAAGCACTTTGGCGTAAAATTGAAATGTATACTACTTTAATGTCAGAGCACTCTATGCACTGAGGCGGCAACTTTTTTGCCTTGATGACCAGAGCCATGAAACAACTTTCAAACTACTCATAACCATGTGGGAAGTTAACCTAAAGTGTTTCCATTAAGTTTGCACTCTGTACTTTGGTGTAAAATTGAAATGTATGCTATTTGTATTGTCAAAGCATTGTATGCACTGAGAAAACATCTTTTTTGTCTTGATGTGCAGAGGAATGAAACAGCTTTCAAACAACTCAGAAACAAGTGGGAAGTGAACTTAAAATGTTTCCTTCTGGTTTGCAGTCTGCACTTTGGTGTAAAATTGAAATGTATACTACTTTAATGTCAGAGAATTGTATGCACTGAGATAGCAACTTTTTTGTCTTGATGACCAGAGCCATGAAACAACTTTCAAACTATTCATAATCATGTGGTAAGTTAACTTAACGTGTTTCCATTAGGTTTGCTTTAAGCACTTTGGTGTAAAATTGAAATGTATGCTACTTTGATATCAGAGCACTTTATCAACTGAGATAGCAACTTTTTTGCCTTGAAGACCAGAGCCATGAAACAACTTTCAAACTACTCATAACCATGTGGGAAGTTAACCTAAAGTGTTTCCATTAGGTTTGCACTCTGTTCTTTGGTGTAAAATTGAAATGTATACTATTTGTATTGTCAAAGCATTGCATGCACTGAGAAAACATCTTTTTTGTCTTGATGTGCAGAGGAAGGAAACAACTTTCAAACAACTCAGAAACAAGTGGGAAGTAAACTGAAAATGTTTCCAACAGGTTTGCAGTAAGTACTTTGGTGTAAAATTGAAATGTAAACTACTTTAATGTCAGAGCATTGTAGGCACTGAGATAGCAACTTTTTTGTCTTGATGACGAGAGCCATGAAACAACTTTCAAACTACTCATAATCATGTGGAAACTTAACTTAAGCTGTTTCCATTAGGTTTACTTTAAGTAGTTTGGTGTAAAATTGCAATGTATGCTACTTTGATATCAGAGCACTTTATCAACTGAGATAGCAACTTTTTTGCCTTGAAGACCAGAGCCATGAAACAACTTTCAAACTACTCATAACCATGTGGGAAGTTAACCTAAAGTGTTTCCATTAGGTTTGCACTCTGTTCTTTGGTGTAAAATTGAAATGTATACTATTTGTATTGTCAAAGCATTGCATGCACTGAGAAAACATCTTTTTTGTCTTGATGTGCAGAGGAAGGAAACAACTTTCAAACAACTCAGAAACAAGTGGGAAGTAAACTGAAAATGTTTCCAACAGGTTTGCAGTAAGTACTTTGGTGTAAAATTGAAATGTAAACTACTTTAATGTCAGAGCATTGTAGGCACTGAGATAGCAACTTTTTTGTCTTGATGACCAGAGCCATGAAACAACTTTCAAACTACTCATAATCATGTGGAAACTTAACTTAAGCTGTTTCCATTAGGTTTACTTTAAGTAGTTTGGTGTAAAATTGCAATGTATAGTATTTGTATTGTCAAAGCATTGCATGCACTGAGAAAACATCTTTTTTGTCTTGATGTGCAGCGGAATGAAACAACTTTCAAACAACTCAGAAACAAGTGGGAAGTAAACTTAATATGTTTCCAACTGGTTTGCACTCTGCACTTTGGTGTAAAATTGAAATGTATAGTACTGAAATCTAAGAGCATTGTATGACCTGAGATATCAACTTTTTTGTCCTGATTACCAGAGCCATGAAACAACTTACAAACTACTGATAATCATGTGGAAAGTTAACCTAAGGTGTTTCCATTAGGTTTGCTTTAAGTGCTTTGGTGTAAAATTGCAATGTATACTATTTGTATTGTCAAAGCTTTGCATGCACTGAGAAAACATCTTTTTTGTCTTGATGTGCAGAGGAATGAAACAACTTTCAAACAACTCAGAAACAAGTGGGAAGTAAACTTAATATGTTTCCAACTGGTTTGCACTCTGTAGTTTGGTGTAAAATTGAAATGTGTACTACTGAAATCTAAGAGCATTGTATGACCTAAGATAGCAACTTCTTTGTCCTGATGACCAGAGCCATGAAACAACTTTCAAACTACTCATAACCTGTGGGAAGTTAACCTAAAGTGTTTCCATTAAGTTTGCACTCTGTACTTTGGTGTAAAATTGAAATGTATACTATTTGTATTGTCAAAGCATTGCATGTACTGAGAAAACATCTTTTTTGTCTTGATGTGCAGAGGAATGAAACAACTTTCAAACAACTCAGAAACAAGTGGGAAGTAAACTTAATATGTTTGCAACTGGTTTGCAGTAAGAACTTTGGTGTAAAATTGAAATTTATACTAATTTAATGTCAGAGCACTGTATGCACTGAGATTGCAACTTTTTTGTCTTGATGACCAGAGCCATGAAACAACTTTCAAACTACTCATAATCATGTGGAAAGTTAACTTAAGATGTTTCCATTAGGTTTACTTTAAGTAGTTTTTGGTGTAAAATTGCAATGTATACTATTTGTATTGTCAAAGCATTGCATGCACTGAGAAAACATCCTTTTTGTCTTGATGTGCAGAGGAATGAAACAACTTTCAAACAACTCAGAAAGAAGTGGGAAGTAAACTTAAAATGTTTCCATCTGTTTTGCACTCTGCACTTTGGTGGAAAATTGAAATGTATACTACTTTAATGTCAGAGCATTGTATTCACTGAGATAGCAACTTTTTTGTCTTGATAACCAGAGCCATGAAACAACTTTCAAACTATTCATAATCATGTGGAAAGTTAAATTAAGGTGTTTCCATTAGGCTTCCTTTAAGCACTTTGGTGTAAAATTGAAATGTATGCTACTTTGATGTCAGAGCACTTTATCAACTGAGATAGCAACTTTTTTGCCTTGATGACCAGAGCCATGAAACAACTTTCAAACTACTCATAACCATGTGGGAAGTTAACCTAAAGTGTTTCCATTAGGTTTGCACTCTGTACTTTGGTATAAAATTGAAATGTATACTATTTGTATTGTCAAAGAATTGCATGCACTGAGAAAACATCTTTTTTGTCTTGATGTGCAGAGGAAGGAAACAACTTTCAAACAACTCAGAAACAAGTGGGAAGTAAACTGAAAATGTTTCCAACAGGTTTGCAGTAAGTGCTTTGGTGTAAAATTGAAATGTAAACTACTTTAATGTCAGAGCATTGTATGCACTGAGATAGCAACTTTTTTGTCCTGATGACCAGAGCCATGAAACAACTTTCAAACTACTGATAATCATGTGGAAAGTTAACCTAAGGTGTTTCCATTAGGTTTGCTTTAAGTACTTTGGTGTAAAATTGAAATGTATACTATTTGTATTGTCAAAGCATTGTATGCACAGAGAAAACATCTTTTTTGTCTTGATGTGCAGAGGAATGAAATCACTTTCAAACAACTTCGAAACAAGTGGGAAGTAAACTTAAAATGTTTCCATCAGGTTTGCAGTAAGCACTTTGGCGTAAAATTGAAATGTATACTACTTTAATGTCAGAGCACTCTATGCACTGAGGCAGCAACTTTTTTGCCTTGATGACCAGAGCCATGAAACAACTTTCAAACTACTCATAACCATGTGGGAAGTTAACCTAAAGTGTTTCCATTAAGTTTGCACTCTGTACTTTGGTGTAAAATTGAAATGTATGCTATTTGTATTGTCAAAGCATTGTATGCACTGAGAAAACATCTTTTTTGTCTTGATGTGCAGAGGAATGAAACAGCTTTCAAACAACTCAGAAAC
The DNA here is from genome assembly GCF_030028105.1 of Mobula birostris. Classification (NCBI taxonomy): domain Eukaryota; kingdom Metazoa; phylum Chordata; class Chondrichthyes; order Myliobatiformes; family Myliobatidae; genus Mobula; species Mobula birostris. Next base: position 89,642 of record NW_027274469.1, on the reverse strand, counting down.
AAGTGGGAAGTGAACTTAAAATGTTTCCTTCTGGTTTGCAGTCTGCACTTTGGTGTAAAATTGAAATGTATACTACTTTAATGTCAGAGAATTGTATGCACTGAGATAGCAACTTTTTTGTCTTGATGACCAGAGCCATGAAACAACTTTCAAACTATTCATAATCATGTGGTAAGTTAACTTAAGGTGTTTCCATTAGGTTTGCTTTAAGCACTTTGGTGTAAAATTGAAATGTATGCTACTTTGATATCAGAGCACTTTATCAACTGAGATAGCAACTTTTTTGCCTTGAAGACCAGAGCCATGAAACAACTTTCAAACTACTCATAACCATGTGGGAAGTTAACCTAAAGTGTTTCCATTAGGTTTGCACTCTGTTCTTTGGTGTAAAATTGAAATGTATACTATTTGTATTGTCAAAGCATTGCAACCACTGAGAAAACATCTTTTTTGTCTTGATGTGCAGAGGAAGGAAACAACTTTCAAACAACTCAGAAACAAGTGGGAAGTAAACTGAAAATGTTTCCAACAGGTTTGCAGTAAGTACTTTGGTGTAAAATTGAAATGTAAACTACTTTAATGTCAGAGCATTGTAGGCACTGAGATAGCAACTTTTTTGTCTTGATGACGAGAGCCATGAAACAACTTTCAAACTACTCATAATCATGTGGAAACTTAACTTAAGCTGTTTCCATTAGGTTTACTTTAAGTAGTTTGGTGTAAAATTGCAATGTATGCTACTTTGATATCAGAGCACTTTATCAACTGAGATAGCAACTTTTTTGCCTTGAAGACCAGAGCCATGAAACAACTTTCAAACTACTCATAACCATGTGGGAAGTTAACCTAAAGTGTTTCCATTAGGTTTGCACTCTGTTCTTTGGTGTAAAATTGAAATGTATACTATTTGTATTGTCAAAGCATTGCATGCACTGAGAAAACATCTTTTTTGTCTTGATGTGCAGAGGAAGGAAACAACTTTCAAACAACTCAGAAACAAGTGGGAAGTAAACTGAAAATGTTTCCAACAGGTTTGCAGTAAGTACTTTGGTGTAAAATTGAAATGTAAACTACTTTAATGTCAGAGCATTGTAGGCACTGAGATAGCAACTTTTTTGTCTTGATGACGAGAGCCATGAAACAACTTTCAAACTACTCATAATCATGTGGAAACTTAACTTAAGCTGTTTCCATTAGGTTTACTTTAAGTAGTTTGGTGTAAAATTGCAATGTATGCTACTTTGATATCAGAGCACTTTATCAACTGAGATAGCAACTTTTTTGCCTTGAAGACCAGAGCCATGAAACAACTTTCAAACTACTCATAACCATGTGGGAAGTTAACCTAAAGTGTTTCCATTAGGTTTGCACTCTGTTCTTTGGTGTAAAATTGAAATGTATACTATTTGTATTGTCAAAGCATTGCATGCACTGAGAAAACATCTTTTTTGTCTTGATGTGCAGAGGAAGGAAACAACTTTCAAACAACTCAGAAACAAGTGGGAAGTAAACTGAAAATGTTTCCAACAGGTTTGCAGTAAGTACTTTGGTGTAAAATTGAAATGTAAACTACTTTAATGTCAGAGCATTGTAGGCACTGAGATAGCAACTTTTTTGTCTTGATGACCAGAGCCATGAAACAACTTTCAAACTACTCATAATCATGTGGAAACTTAACTTAAGCTGTTTCCATTAGGTTTACTTTAAGTAGTTTGGTGTAAAATTGCAATGTATAGTATTTGTATTGTCAAAGCATTGCATGCACTGAGAAAACATCTTTTTTGTCTTGATGTGCAGCGGAATGAAACAACTTTCAAACAACTCAGAAACAAGTGGGAAGTAAACTTAATATGTTTCCAACTGGTTTGCACTCTGCACTTTGGTGTAAAATTGAAATGTATAGTACTGAAATCTAAGAGCATTGTATGACCTGAGATATCAACTTTTTTGTCCTGATTACCAGAGCCATGAAACAACTTACAAACTACTGATAATCATGTGGAAAGTTAACCTAAGGTGTTTCCATTAGGTTTGCTTTAAGTGCTTTGGTGTAAAATTGCAATGTATACTATTTGTATTGTCAAAGCTTTGCATGCACTGAGAAAACATCTTTTTTGTCTTGATGTGCAGAGGAATGAAACAACTTTCAAACAACTCAGAAACAAGTGGGAAGTAAACTTAATATGTTTCCAACTGGTTTGCACTCTGTAGTTTGGTGTAAAATTGAAATGTGTACTACTGAAATCTAAGAGCATTGTATGACCTAAGATAGCAACTTCTTTGTCCTGATGACCAGAGCCATGAAACAACTTTCAAACTACTCATAACCTGTGGGAAGTTAACCTAAAGTGTTTCCATTAAGTTTGCACTCTGTACTTTGGTGTAAAATTGAAATGTATACTATTTGTATTGTCAAAGCATTGCATGTACTGAGAAAACATCTTTTTTGTCTTGATGTGCAGAGGAATGAAACAACTTTCAAACAACTCAGAAACAAGTGGGAAGTAAACTTAATATGTTTGCAACTGGTTTGCAGTAAGAACTTTGGTGTAAAATTGAAATTTATACTAATTTAATGTCAGAGCACTGTATGCACTGAGATTGCAACTTTTTTGTCTTGATGACCAGAGCCATGAAACAACTTTCAAACTACTCATAATCATGTGGAAAGTTAACTTAAGATGTTTCCATTAGGTTTACTTTAAGTAGTTTTTGGTGTAAAATTGCAATGTATACTATTTGTATTGTCAAAGCATTGCATGCACTGAGAAAACATCCTTTTTGTCTTGATGTGCAGAGGAATGAAACAACTTTCAAACAACTCAGAAAGAAGTGGGAAGTAAACTTAAAATGTTTCCATCTGTTTTGCACTCTGCACTTTGGTGGAAAATTGAAATGTATACTACTTTAATGTCAGAGCATTGTATTCACTGAGATAGCAACTTTTTTGTCTTGATAACCAGAGCCATGAAACAACTTTCAAACTATTCATAATCATGTGGAAAGTTAAATTAAGGTGTTTCCATTAGGCTTCCTTTAAGCACTTTGGTGTAAAATTGAAATGTATGCTACTTTGATGTCAGAGCACTTTATCAACTGAGATAGCAACTTTTTTGCCTTGATGACCAGAGCCATGAAACAACTTTCAAACTACTCATAACCATGTGGGAAGTTAACCTAAAGTGTTTCCATTAGGTTTGCACTCTGTACTTTGGTATAAAATTGAAATGTATACTATTTGTATTGTCAAACAATTGCATGCACTGAGAAAACATCTTTTTTGTCTTGATGTGCAGAGGAAGGAAACAACTTTCAAACAACTCAGAAACAAGTGGGAAGTAAACTGAAAATGTTTCCAACAGGTTTGCAGTAAGTGCTTTGGTGTAAAATTGAAATGTAAACTACTTTAATGTCAGAGCATTGTATGCACTGAGATAGCAACTTTTTTGTCCTGATGACCAGAGCCATGAAACAACTTTCAAACTACTGATAATCATGTGGAAAGTTAACCTAAGGTGTTTCCATTAGGTTTGCTTTAAGTACTTTGGTGTAAAATTGAAATGTATACTATTTGTATTGTCAAAGCATTGTATGCACAGAGAAAACATCTTTTTTGTCTTGATGTGCAGAGGAATGAAATCACTTTCAAACAACTTCGAAACAAGTGGGAAGTAAACTTAAAATGTTTCCATCAGGTTTGCAGTAAGCACTTTGGCGTAAAATTGAAATGTATACTACTTTAATGTCAGAGCACTCTATGCACTGAGGCAGCAACTTTTTTGCCTTGATGACCAGAGCCATGAAACAACTTTCAAACTACTCATAACCATGTGGGAAGTTAACCTAAAGTGTTTCCATTAAGTTTGCACTCTGTACTTTGGTGTAAAATTGAAATGTATGCTATTTGTATTGTCAAAGCATTGTATGCACTGAGAAAACATCTTTTTTGTCTTGATGTGCAGAGGAATGAAACAGCTTTCAAACAACTCAGAAACAAGTGGGAAGTGAACTTAAAATGTTTCCTTCTGGTTTGCAGTCTGCACTTTGGTGTAAAATTGAAATGTATACTACTTTAATGTCAGAGAATTGTATGCACTGAGATAGCAACTTTTTTGTCTTGATGACCAGAGCCATGAAACAACTTTCAAACTATTCATAATCATGTGGTAAGTTAACTTAAGGTGTTTCCATTAGGTTTGCTTTAAGCACTTTGGTGTAAAATTGAAATGTATGCTACTTTGATATCAGAGCACTTTATCAACTGAGATAGCAACTTTTTTGCCTTGAAGACCAGAGCCATGAAACAACTTTCAAACTACTCATAACCATGTGGGAAGTTAACCTAAAGTGTTTCCATTAGGTTTGCACTCTGTTCTTTGGTGTAAAATTGAAATGTATACTATTTGTATTGTCAAAGCATTGCAACCACTGAGAAAACATCTTTTTTGTCTTGATGTGCAGAGGAAGGAAACAACTTTCAAACAACTCAGAAACAAGTGGGAAGTAAACTGAAAATGTTTCCAACAGGTTTGCAGTAAGTACTTTGGTGTAAAATTGAAATGTAAACTACTTTAATGGCAGAGCATTGTAGGCACTGAGATAGCAACTTTTTTGTCTTGATGACGAGAGCCATGAAACAACTTTCAAACTACTCATAATCATGTGGAAACTTAACTTAAGCTGTTTCCATTAGGTTTACTTTAAGTAGTTTGGTGTAAAATTGCAATGTATGCTACTTTGATATCAGAGCACTTTATCAACTGAGATAGCAACTTTTTTGCCTTGAAGACCAGAGCCATGAAACAACTTTCAAACTACTCATAACCATGTGGGAAGTTAACCTAAAGTGTTTCCATTAGGTTTGCACTCTGTTCTTTGGTGTAAAATTGAAATGTATACTATTTGTATTGTCAAAGCATTGCATGCACTGAGAAAACATCTTTTTTGTCTTGATGTGCAGCGGAATGAAACAACTTTCAAACAACTCAGAAACAAGTGGGAAGTAAACTTAATATGTTTCCAACTGGTTTGCACTCTGCACTTTGGTGTAAAATTGAAATGTATAGTACTGAAATCTAAGAGCATTGTATGACCTGAGATATCAACTTTTTTGTCCTGATTACCAGAGCCATGAAACAACTTACAAACTACTGATAATCATGTGGAAAGTTAACCTAAGGTGTTTCCATTAGGTTTGCTTTAAGTACTTTGGTGTAAAATTGAAATGTATACTATTTGTATTGTCAAAGCATTGTATGCACAGAGAAAACATCTTTTTTGTCTTGATGTGCAGAGGAATGAAATCACTTTCAAACAACTTCGAAACAAGTGGGAAGTAAACTTAAAATGTTTCCATCAGGTTTGCAGTAAGCACTTTGGCGTAAAATTGAAATGTATACTACTTTAATGTCAGAGCACTCTATGCACTGAGGCAGCAACTTTTTTGCCTTGATGACCAGAGCCATGAAACAACTTTCAAACTACTCATAACCATGTGGGAAGTTAACCTAAAGTGTTTCCATTAAGTTTGCACTCTGTACTTTGGTGTAAAATTGAAATGTATGCTATTTGTATTGTCAAAGCATTGTATGCACTGAGAAAACATCTTTTTTGTCTTGATGTGCAGAGGAATGAAACAGCTTTCAAACAACTCAGAAACAAGTGGGAAGTGAACTTAAAATGTTTCCTTCTGGTTTGCAGTCTGCACTTTGGTGTAAAATTGAAATGTATACTACTTTAATGTCAGAGAATTGTATGCACTGAGATAGCAACTTTTTTGTCTTGATGACCAGAGCCATGAAACAACTTTCAAACTATTCATAATCATGTGGTAAGTTAACTTAAGGTGTTTCCATTAGGTTTGCTTTAAGCACTTTGGTGTAAAATTGAAATGTATGCTACTTTGATATCAAAGCACTTTATCAACTGAGATAGCAACTTTTTTGCCTTGAAGACCAGAGCCATGAAACAACTTTCAAACTACTCATAACCATGTGGGAAGTTAACCTAAAGTGTTTCCATTAGGTTTGCACTCTGTTCTTTGGTGTAAAATTGAAATGTATACTATTTGTATTGTCAAAGCATTGCATGCACTGAGAAAACATCTTTTTTGTCTTGATGTGCAGAGGAAGGAAACAACTTTCAAACAACTCAGAAACAAGTGGGAAGTAAACTGAAAATGTTTCCAACAGGTTTGCAGTAAGTACTTTGGTGTAAAATTGAAATGTAAACTACTTTAATGTCAGAGCATTGTAGGCACTGAGATAGCAACTTTTTTGTCTTGATGACGAGAGCCATGAAACAACTTTCAAACTACTCATAATCATGTGGAAACTTAACTTAAGCTGTTTCCATTAGGTTTACTTTAAGTAGTTTGGTGTAAAATTGCAATGTATGCTACTTTGATATCAGAGCACTTTATCAACTGAGATAGCAACTTTTTTGCCTTGAAGACCAGAGCCATGAAACAACTTTCAAACTACTCATAACCATGTGGGAAGTTAACCTAAAGTGTTTCCATTAGGTTTGCACTCTGTTCTTTGGTGTAAAATTGAAATGTATACTATTTGTATTGTCAAAGCATTGCATGCACTGAGAAAACATCTTTTTTGTCTTGATGTGCAGAGGAAGGAAACAACTTTCAAACAACTCAGAAACAAGTGGGAAGTAAACTGAAAATGTTTCCAACAGGTTTGCAGTAAGTACTTTGGTGTAAAATTGAAATGTAAACTACTTTAATGTCAGAGCATTGTAGGCACTGAGATAGCAACTTTTTTGTCTTGATGACCAGAGCCATGAAACAACTTTCAAACTACTCATAATCATGTGGAAACTTAACTTAAGCTGTTTCCATTAGGTTTACTTTAAGTAGTTTGGTGTAAAATTGCAATGTATAGTATTTGTATTGTCAAAGCATTGCATGCACTGAGAAAACATCTTTTTTGTCTTGATGTGCAGCGGAATGAAACAACTTTCAAACAACTCAGAAACAAGTGGGAAGTAAACTTAATATGTTTCCAACTGGTTTGCACTCTGCACTTTGGTGTAAAATTGAAATGTATAGTACTGAAATCTAAGAGCATTGTATGACCTGAGATATCAACTTTTTTGTCCTGATTACCAGAGCCATGAAACAACTTACAAACTACTGATAATCATGTGGAAAGTTAACCTAAGGTGTTTCCATTAGGTTTGCTTTAAGTGCTTTGGTGTAAAATTGCAATGTATACTATTTGTATTGTCAAAGCTTTGCATGCACTGAGAAAACATCTTTTTTGTCTTGATGTGCAGAGGAATGAAACAACTTTCAAACAACTCAGAAACAAGTGGGAAGTAAACTTAATATGTTTCCAACTGGTTTGCACTCTGTAGTTTGGTGTAAAATTGAAATGTATACTACTGAAATCTAAGAGCATTGTATGACCTAAGATAGCAACTTCTTTGTCCTGATGACCAGAGCCATGAAACAACTTTCAAACTACTCATAACCTGTGGGAAGTTAACCTAAAGTGTTTCCATTAAGTTTGCACTCTGTACTTTGGTGTAAAATTGAAATGTATACTATTTGTATTGTCAAAGCATTGCATGTACTGAGAAAACATCTTTTTTGTCTTGATGTGCAGAGGAATGAAACAACTTTCAAACAACTCAGAAACAAGTGGGAAGTAAACTTAATATGTTTGCAACTGGTTTGCAGTAAGAACTTTGGTGTAAAATTGAAATTTATACTAATTTAATGTCAGAGCACTGTATGCACTGAGATTGCAACTTTTTTGTCTTGATGACCAGAGCCATGAAACAACTTTCAAACTACTCATAATCATGTGGAAAGTTAACTTAAGATGTTTCCATTAGGTTTACTTTAAGTAGTTTTTGGTGTAAAATTGCAATGTATACTATTTGTATTGTCAAAGCATTGCATGCACTGAGAAAACATCCTTTTTGTCTTGATGTGCAGAGGAATGAAACAACTTTCAAACAACTCAGAAAGAAGTTGGAAGTAAACTTAAAATGTTTCCATCTGTTTTGCACTCTGCACTTTGGTGGAAAATTGAAATGTATACTACTTTAATGTCAGAGCATTGTATTCACTGAGATAGCAACTTTTTTGTCTTGATAACCAGAGCCATGAAACAACTTTCAAACTATTCATAATCATGTGGAAAGTTAAATTAAGGTGTTTCCATTAGGCTTCCTTTAAGCACTTTGGTGTAAAATTGAAATGTATGCTACTTTGATGTCAGAGCACTTTATCAACTGAGATAGCAACTTTTTTGCCTTGATGACCAGAGCCATGAAACAACTTTCAAACTACTCATAACCATGTGGGAAGTTAACCTAAAGTGTTTCCATTAGGTTTGCACTCTGTACTTTGGTATAAAATTGAAATGTATACTATTTGTATTGTCAAAGAATTGCATGCACTGAGAAAACATCTTTTTTGTCTTGATGTGCAGAGGAAGGAAACAACTTTCAAACAACTCAGAAACAAGTGGGAAGTAAACTGAAAATGTTTCCAACAGGTTTGCAGTAAGTGCTTTGGTGTAAAATTGAAATGTAAACTACTTTAATGTCAGAGCATTGTATGCACTGAGATAGCAACTTTTTTGTCCTGATGACCAGAGCCATGAAACAACTTTCAAACTACTGATAATCATGTGGAAAGTTAACCTAAGGTGTTTCCATTAGGTTTGCTTTAAGTACTTTGGTGTAAAATTGAAATGTATACTATTTGTATTGTCAAAGCATTGTATGCACAGAGAAAACATCTTTTTTGTCTTGATGTGCAGAGGAATGAAATCACTTTCAAACAACTTCGAAACAAGTGGGAAGTAAACTTAAAATGTTTCCATCAGGTTTGCAGTAAGCACTTTGGCGTAAAATTGAAATGTATACTACTTTAATGTCAGAGCACTCTATGCACTGAGGCGGCAACTTTTTTGCCTTGATGACCAGAGCCATGAAACAACTTTCAAACTACTCATAACCATGTGGGAAGTTAACCTAAAGTGTTTCCATTAAGTTTGCACTCTGTACTTTGGTGTAAAATTGAAATGTATGCTATTTGTATTGTCAAAGCATTGTATGCACTGAGAAAACATCTTTTTTGTCTTGATGTGCAGAGGAATGAAACAGCTTTCAAACAACTCAGAAACAAGTGGGAAGTGAACTTAAAATGTTTCCTTCTGGTTTGCAGTCTGCACTTTGGTGTAAAATTGAAATGTATACTACTTTAATGTCAGAGAATTGTATGCACTGAGATAGCAACTTTTTTGTCTTGATGACCAGAGCCATGAAACAACTTTCAAACTATTCATAATCATGTGGTAAGTTAACTTAACGTGTTTCCATTAGGTTTGCTTTAAGCACTTTGGTGTAAAATTGAAATGTATGCTACTTTGATATCAGAGCACTTTATCAACTGAGATAGCAACTTTTTTGCCTTGAAGACCAGAGCCATGAAACAACTTTCAAACTACTCATAACCATGTGGGAAGTTAACCTAAAGTGTTTCCATTAGGTTTGCACTCTGTTCTTTGGTGTAAAATTGAAATGTATACTATTTGTATTGTCAAAGCATTGCATGCACTGAGAAAACATCTTTTTTGTCTTGATGTGCAGAGGAAGGAAACAACTTTCAAACAACTCAGAAACAAGTGGGAAGTAAACTGAAAATGTTTCCAACAGGTTTGCAGTAAGTACTTTGGTGTAAAATTGAAATGTAAACTACTTTAATGTCAGAGCATTGTAGGCACTGAGATAGCAACTTTTTTGTCTTGATGACGAGAGCCATGAAACAACTTTCAAACTACTCATAATCATGTGGAAACTTAACTTAAGCTGTTTCCATTAGGTTTACTTTAAGTAGTTTGGTGTAAAATTGCAATGTATGCTACTTTGATATCAGAGCACTTTATCAACTGAGATAGCAACTTTTTTGCCTTGAAGACCAGAGCCATGAAACAACTTTCAAACTACTCATAACCATGTGGGAAGTTAACCTAAAGTGTTTCCATTAGGTTTGCACTCTGTTCTTTGGTGTAAAATTGAAATGTATACTATTTGTATTGTCAAAGCATTGCATGCACTGAGAAAACATCTTTTTTGTCTTGATGTGCAGAGGAAGGAAACAACTTTCAAACAACTCAGAAACAAGTGGGAAGTAAACTGAAAATGTTTCCAACAGGTTTGCAGTAAGTACTTTGGTGTAAAATTGAAATGTAAACTACTTTAATGTCAGAGCATTGTAGGCACTGAGATAGCAACTTTTTTGTCTTGATGACCAGAGCCATGAAACAACTTTCAAACTACTCATAATCATGTGGAAAGTTAACTTAAGATGTTTCCATTAGGTTTACTTTAAGTAGTTTTTGGTGTAAAATTGCAATGTATACTATTTGTATTGTCAAAGCATTGCATGCACTGAGAAAACATCCTTTTTGTCTTGATGTGCAGAGGAATGAAACAACTTTCAAACAACTCAGAAAGAAGTGGGAAGTAAACTTAAAATGTTTCCATCTGTTTTGCACTCTGCACTTTGGTGGAAAATTGAAATGTATACTACTTTAATGTCAGAGCATTGTATTCACTGAGATAGCAACTTTTTTGTCTTGATAACCAGAGCCATGAAACAACTTTCAAACTATTCATAATCATGTGGAAAGTTAAATTAAGGTGTTTCCATTAGGCTTCCTTTAAGCACTTTGGTGTAAAATTGAAATGTATGCTACTTTGATGTCAGAGCACTTTATCAACTGAGATAGCAACTTTTTTGCCTTGATGACCAGAGCCATGAAACAACTTTCAAACTACTCATAACCATGTGGGAAGTTAACCTAAAGTGTTTCCATTAGGTTTGCACTCTGTACTTTGGTATAAAATTGAAATGTATACTATTTGTATTGTCAAAGAATTGCATGCACTGAGAAAACATCTTTTTTGTCTTGATGTGCAGAGGAAGGAAACAACTTTCAAACAACTCAGAAACAAGTGGGAAGTAAACTGAAAATGTTTCCAACAGGTTTGCAGTAAGTGCTTTGGTGTAAAATTGAAATGTAAACTACTTTAATGTCAGAGCATTGTATGCACTGAGATAGCAACTTTTTTGTCCTGATGACCAGAGCCATGAAACAACTTTCAAACTACTGATAATCATGTGGAAAGTTAACCTAAGGTGTTTCCATTAGGTTTGCTTTAAGTACTTTGGTGTAAAATTGAAATGTATACTATTTGTATTGTCAAAGCATTGTATGCACAGAGAAAACATCTTTTTTGTCTTGATGTGCAGAGGAATGAAATCACTTTCAAACAACTTCGAAACAAGTGGGAAGTAAACTTAAAATGTTTCCATCAGGTTTGCAGTAAGCACTTTGGCGTAAAATTGAAATGTATACTACTTTAATGTCAGAGCACTCTATGCACTGAGGCAGCAACTTTTTTGCCTTGATGACCAGAGCCATGAAACAACTTTCAAACTACTCATAACCATGTGGGAAGTTAACCTAAAGTGTTTCCATTAAGTTTGCACTCTGTACTTTGGTGTAAAATTGAAATGTATGCTATTTGTATTGTCAAAGCATTGTATGCACTGAGAAAACATCTTTTTTGTCTTGATGTGCAGAGGAATGAAACAGCTTTCAAACAACTCAGAAACAAGTGGGAAGTGAACTTAAAATGTTTCCTTCTGGTTTGCAGTCTGCACTTTGGTGTAAAATTGAAATGTATACTACTTTAATGTCAGAGAATTGTATGCACTGAGATAGCAACTTTTTTGTCTTGATGACCAGAGCCATGAAACAACTTTCAAACTATTCATAATCATGTGGTAAGTTAACTTAAGGTGTTTCCATTAGGTTTGCTTTAAGCACTTTGGTGTAAAATTGAAATGTATGCTACTTTGATATCAGAGCACTTTATCAACTGAGATAGCAACTTTTTTGCCTTGAAGACCAGAGCCATGAAACAACTTTCAAACTACTCATAACCATGTGGGAAGTTAACCTAAAGTGTTTCCATTAGGTTTGCACTCTGTTCTTTGGTGTAAAATTGAAATGTATACTATTTGTATTGTCAAAGCATTGCAACCACTGAGAAAACATCTTTTTTGTCTTGATGTGCAGAGGAAGGAAACAACTTTCAAACAACTCAGAAACAAGTGGGAAGTAAACTGAAAATGTTTCCAACAGGTTTGCAGTAAGTACTTTGGTGTAAAATTGAAATGTAAACTACTTTAATGTCAGAGCATTGTAGGCACTGAGATAGCAACTTTTTTGTCTTGATGACGAGAGCCATGAAACAACTTTCAAACTACTCATAATCATGTGGAAACTTAACTTAAGCTGTTTCCATTAGGTTTACTTTAAGTAGTTTGGTGTAAAATTGCAATGTATGCTACTTTGATATCAGAGCACTTTATCAACTGAGATAGCAACTTTTTTGCCTTGAAGACCAGAGCCATGAAACAACTTTCAAACTACTCATAACCATGTGGGAAGTTAACCTAAAGTGTTTCCATTAGGTTTGCACTCTGTTCTTTGGTGTAAAATTGAAATGTATACTATTTGTATTGTCAAAGCATTGCATGCACTGAGAAAACATCTTTTTTGTCTTGATGTGCAGAGGAAGGAAACAACTTTCAAACAACTCAGAAACAAGTGGGAAGTAAACTGAAAATGTTTCCAACAGGTTTGCAGTAAGTACTTTGGTGTAAAATTGAAATGTAAACTACTTTAATGTCAGAGCATTGTAGGCACTGAGATAGCAACTTTTTTGTCTTGATGACCAGAGCCATGAAACAACTTTCAAACTACTCATAATCATGTGGAAACTTAACTTAAGCTGTTTCCATTAGGTTTACTTTAAGTAGTTTGGTGTAAAATTGCAATGTATAGTATTTGTATTGTCAAAGCATTGCATGCACTGAGAAAACATCTTTTTTGTCTTGATGTGCAGCGGAATGAAACAACTTTCAAACAACTCAGAAACAAGTGGGAAGTAAACTTAATATGTTTCCAACTGGTTTGCACTCTGCACTTTGGTGTAAAATTGAAATGTATAGTACTGAAATCTAAGAGCATTGTATGACCTGAGATATCAACTTTTTTGTCCTGATTACCAGAGCCATGAAACAACTTACAAACTACTGATAATCATGTGGAAAGTTAACCTAAGGTGTTTCCATTAGGTTTGCTTTAAGTGCTTTGGTGTAAAATTGCAATGTATACTATTTGTATTGTCAAAGCTTTGCATGCACTGAGAAAACATCTTTTTTGTCTTGATGTGCAGAGGAATGAAACAACTTTCAAACAACTCAGAAACAAGTGGGAAGTAAACTTAATATGTTTCCAACTGGTTTGCACTCTGTAGTTTGGTGTAAAATTGAAATGTATACTACTGAAATCTAAGAGCATTGTATGACCTAAGATAGCAACTTCTTTGTCCTGATGACCAGAGCCATGAAACAACTTTCAAACTACTCATAACCTGTGGGAAGTTAACCTAAAGTGTTTCCATTAAGTTTGCACTCTGTACTTTGGTGTAAAATTGAAATGTATACTATTTGTATTGTCAAAGCATTGCATGTACTGAGAAAACATCTTTTTTGTCTTGATGTGCAGAGGAATGAAACAACTTTCAAACAACTCAGAAACAAGTGGGAAGTAAACTTAATATGTTTGCAACTGGTTTGCAGTAAGAACTTTGGTGTAAAATTGAAATTTATACTAATTTAATGTCAGAGCACTGTATGCACTGAGATTGCAACTTTTTTGTCTTGATGACCAGAGCCATGAAACAACTTTCAAACTACTCATAATCATGTGGAAAGTTAACTTAAGATGTTTCCATTAGGTTTACTTTAAGTAGTTTTTGGTGTAAAATTGCAATGTATACTATTTGTATTGTCAAAGCATTGCATGCACTGAGAAAACATCCTTTTTGTCTTGATGTGCAGAGGAATGAAACAACTTTCAAACAACTCAGAAAGAAGTTGGAAGTAAACTTAAAATGTTTCCATCTGTTTTGCACTCTGCACTTTGGTGGAAAATTGAAATGTATACTACTTTAATGTCAGAGCATTGTATTCACTGAGATAGCAACTTTTTTGTCTTGATAACCAGAGCCATGAAACAACTTTCAAACTATTCATAATCATGTGGAAAGTTAAATTAAGGTGTTTCCATTAGGCTTCCTTTAAGCACTTTGGTGTAAAATTGAAATGTATGCTACTTTGATGTCAGAGCACTTTATCAACTGAGATAGCAACTTTTTTGCCTTGATGACCAGAGCCATGAAACAACTTTCAAACTACTCATAACCATGTGGGAAGTTAACCTAAAGTGTTTCCATTAGGTTTGCACTCTGTACTTTGGTATAAAATTGAAATGTATACTATTTGTATTGTCAAAGAATTGCATGCACTGAGAAAACATCTTTTTTGTCTTGATGTGCAGAGGAAGGAAACAACTTTCAAACAACTCAGAAACAAGTGGGAAGTAAACTGAAAATGTTTCCAACAGGTTTGCAGTAAGTGCTTTGGTGTAAAATTGAAATGTAAACTACTTTAATGTCAGAGCATTGTATGCACTGAGATAGCAACTTTTTTGTCCTGATGACCAGAGCCATGAAACAACTTTCAAACTACTGATAATCATGTGGAAAGTTAACCTAAGGTGTTTCCATTAGGTTTGCTTTAAGTACTTTGGTGTAAAATTGAAATGTATACTATTTGTATTGTCAAAGCATTGTATGCACAGAGAAAACATCTTTTTTGTCTTGATGTGCAGAGGAATGAAATCACTTTCAAACAACTTCGAAACAAGTGGGAAGTAAACTTAAAATGTTTCCATCAGGTTTGCAGTAAGCACTTTGGCGTAAAATTGAAATGTATACTACTTTAATGTCAGAGCACTCTATGCACTGAGGCGGCAACTTTTTTGCCTTGATGACCAGAGCCATGAAACAACTTTCAAACTACTCATAACCATGTGGGAAGTTAACCTAAAGTGTTTCCATTAAGTTTGCACTCTGTACTTTGGTGTAAAATTGAAATGTATGCTATTTGTATTGTCAAAGCATTGTATGCACTGAGAAAACATCTTTTTTGTCTTGATGTGCAGAGGAATGAAACAGCTTTCAAACAACTCAGAAACAAGTGGGAAGTGAACTTAAAATGTTTCCTTCTGGTTTGCAGTCTGCACTTTGGTGTAAAATTGAAATGTATACTACTTTAATGTCAGAGAATTGTATGCACTGAGATAGCAACTTTTTTGTCTTGATGACCAGAGCCATGAAACAACTTTCAAACTATTCATAATCATGTGGTAAGTTAACTTAACGTGTTTCCATTAGGTTTGCTTTAAGCACTTTGGTGTAAAATTGAAATGTATGCTACTTTGATATCAGAGCACTTTATCAACTGAGATAGCAACTTTTTTGCCTTGAAGACCAGAGCCATGAAACAACTTTCAAACTACTCATAACCATGTGGGAAGTTAACCTAAAGTGTTTCCATTAGGTTTGCACTCTGTTCTTTGGTGTAAAATTGAAATGTATACTATTTGTATTGTCAAAGCATTGCATGCACTGAGAAAACATCTTTTTTGTCTTGATGTGCAGAGGAAGGAAACAACTTTCAAACAACTCAGAAACAAGTGGGAAGTAAACTGAAAATGTTTCCAACAGGTTTGCAGTAAGTACTTTGGTGTAAAATTGAAATGTAAACTACTTTAATGTCAGAGCATTGTAGGCACTGAGATAGCAACTTTTTTGTCTTGATGACGAGAGCCATGAAACAACTTTCAAACTACTCATAATCATGTGGAAACTTAACTTAAGCTGTTTCCATTAGGTTTACTTTAAGTAGTTTGGTGTAAAATTGCAATGTATGCTACTTTGATATCAGAGCACTTTATCAACTGAGATAGCAACTTTTTTGCCTTGAAGACCAGAGCCATGAAACAACTTTCAAACTACTCATAACCATGTGGGAAGTTAACCTAAAGTGTTTCCATTAGGTTTGCACTCTGTTCTTTGGTGTAAAATTGAAATGTATACTATTTGTATTGTCAAAGCATTGCATGCACTGAGAAAACATCTTTTTTGTCTTGATGTGCAGAGGAAGGAAACAACTTTCAAACAACTCAGAAACAAGTGGGAAGTAAACTGAAAATGTTTCCAACAGGTTTGCAGTAAGTACTTTGGTGTAAAATTGAAATGTAAACTACTTTAATGTCAGAGCATTGTAGGCACTGAGATAGCAACTTTTTTGTCTTGATGACCAGAGCCATGAAACAACTTTCAAACTACTCATAATCATGTGGAAACTTAACTTAAGCTGTTTCCATTAGGTTTACTTTAAGTAGTTTGGTGTAAAATTGCAATGTATAGTATTTGTATTGTCAAAGCATTGCATGCACTGAGAAAACATCTTTTTTGTCTTGATGTGCAGCGGAATGAAACAACTTTCAAACAACTCAGAAACAAGTGGGAAGTAAACTTAATATGTTTCCAACTGGTTTGCACTCTGCACTTTGGTGTAAAATTGAAATGTATAGTACTGAAATCTAAGAGCATTGTATGACCTGAGATATCAACTTTTTTGTCCTGATTACCAGAGCCATGAAACAACTTACAAACTACTGATAATCATGTGGAAAGTTAACCTAAGGTGTTTCCATTAGGTTTGCTTTAAGTGCTTTGGTGTAAAATTGCAATGTATACTATTTGTATTGTCAAAGCTTTGCATGCACTGAGAAAACATCTTTTTTGTCTTGATGTGCAGAGGAATGAAACAACTTTCAAACAACTCAGAAACAAGTGGGAAGTAAACTTAATATGTTTCCAACTGGTTTGCACTCTGTAGTTTGGTGTAAAATTGAAATGTGTACTACTGAAATCTAAGAGCATTGTATGACCTAAGATAGCAACTTCTTTGTCCTGATGACCAGAGCCATGAAACAACTTTCAAACTACTCATAACCTGTGGGAAGTTAACCTAAAGTGTTTCCATTAAGTTTGCACTCTGTACTTTGGTGTAAAATTGAAATGTATACTATTTGTATTGTCAAAGCATTGCATGTACTGAGAAAACATCTTTTTTGTCTTGATGTGCAGAGGAATGAAACAACTTTCAAACAACTCAGAAACAAGTGGGAAGTAAACTTAATATGTTTGCAACTGGTTTGCAGTAAGAACTTTGGTGTAAAATTGAAATTTATACTAATTTAATGTCAGAGCACTGTATGCACTGAGATTGCAACTTTTTTGTCTTGATGACCAGAGCCATGAAACAACTTTCAAACTACTCATAATCATGTGGAAAGTTAACTTAAGATGTTTCCATTAGGTTTACTTTAAGTAGTTTTTGGTGTAAAATTGCAATGTATACTATTTGTATTGTCAAAGCATTGCATGCACTGAGAAAACATCCTTTTTGTCTTGATGTGCAGAGGAATGAAACAACTTTCAAACAACTCAGAAAGAAGTGGGAAGTAAACTTAAAATGTTTCCATCTGTTTTGCACTCTGCACTTTGGTGGAAAATTGAAATGTATACTACTTTAATGTCAGAGCATTGTATTCACTGAGATAGCAACTTTTTTGTCTTGATAACCAGAGCCATGAAACAACTTTCAAACTATTCATAATCATGTGGAAAGTTAAATTAAGGTGTTTCCATTAGGCTTCCTTTAAGCACTTTGGTGTAAAATTGAAATGTATGCTACTTTGATGTCAGAGCACTTTATCAACTGAGATAGCAACTTTTTTGCCTTGATGACCAGAGCCATGAAACAACTTTCAAACTACTCATAACCATGTGGGAAGTTAACCTAAAGTGTTTCCATTAGGTTTGCACTCTGTACTTTGGTATAAAATTGAAATGTATACTATTTGTATTGTCAAAGAATTGCATGCACTGAGAAAACATCTTTTTTGTCTTGATGTGCAGAGGAAGGAAACAACTTTCAAACAACTCAGAAACAAGTGGGAAGTAAACTGAAAATGTTTCCAACAGGTTTGCAGTAAGTGCTTTGGTGTAAAATTGAAATGTAAACTACTTTAATGTCAGAGCATTGTATGCACTGAGATAGCAACTTTTTTGTCCTGATGACCAGAGCCATGAAACAACTTTCAAACTACTGATAATCATGTGGAAAGTTAACCTAAGGTGTTTCCATTAGGTTTGCTTTAAGTACTTTGGTGTAAAATTGAAATGTATACTATTTGTATTGTCAAAGCATTGTATGCACAGAGAAAACATCTTTTTTGTCTTGATGTGCAGAGGAATGAAATCACTTTCAAACAACTTCGAAACAAGTGGGAAGTAAACTTAAAATGTTTCCATCAGGTTTGCAGTAAGCACTTTGGCGTAAAATTGAAATGTATACTACTTTAATGTCAGAGCACTCTATGCACTGAGGCAGCAACTTTTTTGCCTTGATGACCAGAGCCATGAAACAACTTTCAAACTACTCATAACCATGTGGGAAGTTAACCTAAAGTGTTTCCATTAAGTTTGCACTCTGTACTTTGGTGTAAAATTGAAATGTATGCTATTTGTATTGTCAAAGCATTGTATGCACTGAGAAAACATCTTTTTTGTCTTGATGTGCAGAGGAATGAAACAGCTTTCAAACAACTCAGAAACAAGTGGGAAGTGAACTTAAAATGTTTCCTTCTGGTTTGCAGTCTGCACTTTGGTGTAAAATTGAAATGTATACTACTTTAATGTCAGAGAATTGTATGCACTGAGATAGCAACTTTTTTGTCTTGATGACCAGAGCCATGAAACAACTTTCAAACTATTCATAATCATGTGGTAAGTTAACTTAAGGTGTTTCCATTAGGTTTGCTTTAAGCACTTTGGTGTAAAATTGAAATGTATGCTACTTTGATATCAGAGCACTTTATCAACTGAGATAGCAACTTTTTTGCCTTGAAGACCAGAGCCATGAAACAACTTTCAAACTACTCATAACCATGTGGGAAGTTAACCTAAAGTGTTTCCATTAGGTTTGCACTCTGTTCTTTGGTGTAAAA
Source organism: Mobula birostris (assembly GCF_030028105.1). Taxonomy (NCBI): domain Eukaryota; kingdom Metazoa; phylum Chordata; class Chondrichthyes; order Myliobatiformes; family Myliobatidae; genus Mobula; species Mobula birostris. Next base: position 70,605 of record NW_027274469.1, on the reverse strand, counting down.
TTGAAATGTATACTATTTGTATTGTCAAAGCATTGCAACCACTGAGAAAACATCTTTTTTGTCTTGATGTGCAGAGGAAGGAAACAACTTTCAAACAACTCAGAAACAAGTGGGAAGTAAACTGAAAATGTTTCCAACAGGTTTGCAGTAAGTACTTTGGTGTAAAATTGAAATGTAAACTACTTTAATGTCAGAGCATTGTAGGCACTGAGATAGCAACTTTTTTGTCTTGATGACGAGAGCCATGAAACAACTTTCAAACTACTCATAATCATGTGGAAACTTAACTTAAGCTGTTTCCATTAGGTTTACTTTAAGTAGTTTGGTGTAAAATTGCAATGTATGCTACTTTGATATCAGAGCACTTTATCAACTGAGATAGCAACTTTTTTGCCTTGAAGACCAGAGCCATGAAACAACTTTCAAACTACTCATAACCATGTGGGAAGTTAACCTAAAGTGTTTCCATTAGGTTTGCACTCTGTTCTTTGGTGTAAAATTGAAATGTATACTATTTGTATTGTCAAAGCATTGCATGCACTGAGAAAACATCTTTTTTGTCTTGATGTGCAGAGGAAGGAAACAACTTTCAAACAACTCAGAAACAAGTGGGAAGTAAACTGAAAATGTTTCCAACAGGTTTGCAGTAAGTACTTTGGTGTAAAATTGAAATGTAAACTACTTTAATGTCAGAGCATTGTAGGCACTGAGATAGCAACTTTTTTGTCTTGATGACGAGAGCCATGAAACAACTTTCAAACTACTCATAATCATGTGGAAACTTAACTTAAGCTGTTTCCATTAGGTTTACTTTAAGTAGTTTGGTGTAAAATTGCAATGTATGCTACTTTGATATCAGAGCACTTTATCAACTGAGATAGCAACTTTTTTGCCTTGAAGACCAGAGCCATGAAACAACTTTCAAACTACTCATAACCATGTGGGAAGTTAACCTAAAGTGTTTCCATTAGGTTTGCACTCTGTTCTTTGGTGTAAAATTGAAATGTATACTATTTGTATTGTCAAAGCATTGCATGCACTGAGAAAACATCTTTTTTGTCTTGATGTGCAGAGGAAGGAAACAACTTTCAAACAACTCAGAAACAAGTGGGAAGTAAACTGAAAATGTTTCCAACAGGTTTGCAGTAAGTGCTTTGGTGTAAAATTGAAATGTAAACTACTTTAATGTCAGAGCATTGTATGCACTGAGATAGCAACTTTTTTGTCCTGATGACCAGAGCCATGAAACAACTTTCAAACTACTGATAATCATGTGGAAAGTTAACCTAAGGTGTTTCCATTAGGTTTGCTTTAAGTACTTTGGTGTAAAATTGAAATGTATACTATTTGTATTGTCAAAGCATTGTATGCACAGAGAAAACATCTTTTTTGTCTTGATGTGCAGAGGAATGAAATCACTTTCAAACAACTTCGAAACAAGTGGGAAGTAAACTTAAAATGTTTCCATCAGGTTTGCAGTAAGCACTTTGGCGTAAAATTGAAATGTATACTACTTTAATGTCAGAGCACTCTATGCACTGAGGCAGCAACTTTTTTGCCTTGATGACCAGAGCCATGAAACAACTTTCAAACTACTCATAACCATGTGGGAAGTTAACCTAAAGTGTTTCCATTAAGTTTGCACTCTGTACTTTGGTGTAAAATTGAAATGTATGCTATTTGTATTGTCAAAGCATTGTATGCACTGAGAAAACATCTTTTTTGTCTTGATGTGCAGAGGAATGAAACAGCTTTCAAACAACTCAGAAACAAGTGGGAAGTGAACTTAAAATGTTTCCTTCTGGTTTGCAGTCTGCACTTTGGTGTAAAATTGAAATGTATACTACTTTAATGTCAGAGAATTGTATGCACTGAGATAGCAACTTTTTTGTCTTGATGACCAGAGCCATGAAACAACTTTCAAACTATTCATAATCATGTGGTAAGTTAACTTAAGGTGTTTCCATTAGGTTTGCTTTAAGCACTTTGGTGTAAAATTGAAATGTATGCTACTTTGATATCAGAGCACTTTATCAACTGAGATAGCAACTTTTTTGCCTTGAAGACCAGAGCCATGAAACAACTTTCAAACTACTCATAACCATGTGGGAAGTTAACCTAAAGTGTTTCCATTAGGTTTGCACTCTGTTCTTTGGTGTAAAATTGAAATGTATACTATTTGTATTGTCAAAGCATTGCAACCACTGAGAAAACATCTTTTTTGTCTTGATGTGCAGAGGAAGGAAACAACTTTCAAACAACTCAGAAACAAGTGGGAAGTAAACTGAAAATGTTTCCAACAGGTTTGCAGTAAGTACTTTGGTGTAAAATTGAAATGTAAACTACTTTAATGTCAGAGCATTGTAGGCACTGAGATAGCAACTTTTTTGTCTTGATGACGAGAGCCATGAAACAACTTTCAAACTACTCATAATCATGTGGAAACTTAACTTAAGCTGTTTCCATTAGGTTTACTTTAAGTAGTTTGGTGTAAAATTGCAATGTATGCTACTTTGATATCAGAGCACTTTATCAACTGAGATAGCAACTTTTTTGCCTTGAAGACCAGAGCCATGAAACAACTTTCAAACTACTCATAACCATGTGGGAAGTTAACCTAAAGTGTTTCCATTAGGTTTGCACTCTGTTCTTTGGTGTAAAATTGAAATGTATACTATTTGTATTGTCAAAGCATTGCATGCACTGAGAAAACATCTTTTTTGTCTTGATGTGCAGAGGAAGGAAACAACTTTCAAACAACTCAGAAACAAGTGGGAAGTAAACTGAAAATGTTTCCAACAGGTTTGCAGTAAGTACTTTGGTGTAAAATTGAAATGTAAACTACTTTAATGTCAGAGCATTGTAGGCACTGAGATAGCAACTTTTTTGTCTTGATGACGAGAGCCATGAAACAACTTTCAAACTACTCATAATCATGTGGAAACTTAACTTAAGCTGTTTCCATTAGGTTTACTTTAAGTAGTTTGGTGTAAAATTGCAATGTATGCTACTTTGATATCAGAGCACTTTATCAACTGAGATAGCAACTTTTTTGCCTTGAAGACCAGAGCCATGAAACAACTTTCAAACTACTCATAACCATGTGGGAAGTTAACCTAAAGTGTTTCCATTAGGTTTGCACTCTGTTCTTTGGTGTAAAATTGAAATGTATACTATTTGTATTGTCAAAGCATTGCATGCACTGAGAAAACATCTTTTTTGTCTTGATGTGCAGAGGAAGGAAACAACTTTCAAACAACTCAGAAACAAGTGGGAAGTAAACTGAAAATGTTTCCAACAGGTTTGCAGTAAGTACTTTGGTGTAAAATTGAAATGTAAACTACTTTAATGTCAGAGCATTGTAGGCACTGAGATAGCAACTTTTTTGTCTTGATGACCAGAGCCATGAAACAACTTTCAAACTACTCATAATCATGTGGAAACTTAACTTAAGCTGTTTCCATTAGGTTTACTTTAAGTAGTTTGGTGTAAAATTGCAATGTATAGTATTTGTATTGTCAAAGCATTGCATGCACTGAGAAAACATCTTTTTTGTCTTGATGTGCAGCGGAATGAAACAACTTTCAAACAACTCAGAAACAAGTGGGAAGTAAACTTAATATGTTTCCAACTGGTTTGCACTCTGCACTTTGGTGTAAAATTGAAATGTATAGTACTGAAATCTAAGAGCATTGTATGACCTGAGATATCAACTTTTTTGTCCTGATTACCAGAGCCATGAAACAACTTACAAACTACTGATAATCATGTGGAAAGTTAACCTAAGGTGTTTCCATTAGGTTTGCTTTAAGTGCTTTGGTGTAAAATTGCAATGTATACTATTTGTATTGTCAAAGCTTTGCATGCACTGAGAAAACATCTTTTTTGTCTTGATGTGCAGAGGAATGAAACAACTTTCAAACAACTCAGAAACAAGTGGGAAGTAAACTTAATATGTTTCCAACTGGTTTGCACTCTGTAGTTTGGTGTAAAATTGAAATGTGTACTACTGAAATCTAAGAGCATTGTATGACCTAAGATAGCAACTTCTTTGTCCTGATGACCAGAGCCATGAAACAACTTTCAAACTACTCATAACCTGTGGGAAGTTAACCTAAAGTGTTTCCATTAAGTTTGCACTCTGTACTTTGGTGTAAAATTGAAATGTATACTATTTGTATTGTCAAAGCATTGCATGTACTGAGAAAACATCTTTTTTGTCTTGATGTGCAGAGGAATGAAACAACTTTCAAACAACTCAGAAACAAGTGGGAAGTAAACTTAATATGTTTGCAACTGGTTTGCAGTAAGAACTTTGGTGTAAAATTGAAATTTATACTAATTTAATGTCAGAGCACTGTATGCACTGAGATTGCAACTTTTTTGTCTTGATGACCAGAGCCATGAAACAACTTTCAAACTACTCATAATCATGTGGAAAGTTAACTTAAGATGTTTCCATTAGGTTTACTTTAAGTAGTTTTTGGTGTAAAATTGCAATGTATACTATTTGTATTGTCAAAGCATTGCATGCACTGAGAAAACATCCTTTTTGTCTTGATGTGCAGAGGAATGAAACAACTTTCAAACAACTCAGAAAGAAGTGGGAAGTAAACTTAAAATGTTTCCATCTGTTTTGCACTCTGCACTTTGGTGGAAAATTGAAATGTATACTACTTTAATGTCAGAGCATTGTATTCACTGAGATAGCAACTTTTTTGTCTTGATAACCAGAGCCATGAAACAACTTTCAAACTATTCATAATCATGTGGAAAGTTAAATTAAGGTGTTTCCATTAGGCTTCCTTTAAGCACTTTGGTGTAAAATTGAAATGTATGCTACTTTGATGTCAGAGCACTTTATCAACTGAGATAGCAACTTTTTTGCCTTGATGACCAGAGCCATGAAACAACTTTCAAACTACTCATAACCATGTGGGAAGTTAACCTAAAGTGTTTCCATTAGGTTTCCACTCTGTACTTTGGTATAAAATTGAAATGTATACTATTTGTATTGTCAAAGAATTGCATGCACTGAGAAAACATCTTTTTTGTCTTGATGTGCAGAGGAAGGAAACAACTTTCAAACAACTCAGAAACAAGTGGGAAGTAAACTGAAAATGTTTCCAACAGGTTTGCAGTAAGTGCTTTGGTGTAAAATTGAAATGTAAACTACTTTAATGTCAGAGCATTGTATGCACTGAGATAGCAACTTTTTTGTCCTGATGACCAGAGCCATGAAACAACTTTCAAACTACTGATAATCATGTGGAAAGTTAACCTAAGGTGTTTCCATTAGGTTTGCTTTAAGTACTTTGGTGTAAAATTGAAATGTATACTATTTGTATTGTCAAAGCATTGTATGCACAGAGAAAACATCTTTTTTGTCTTGATGTGCAGAGGAATGAAATCACTTTCAAACAACTTCGAAACAAGTGGGAAGTAAACTTAAAATGTTTCCATCAGGTTTGCAGTAAGCACTTTGGCGTAAAATTGAAATGTATACTACTTTAATGTCAGAGCACTCTATGCACTGAGGCAGCAACTTTTTTGCCTTGATGACCAGAGCCATGAAACAACTTTCAAACTACTCATAACCATGTGGGAAGTTAACCTAAAGTGTTTCCATTAAGTTTGCACTCTGTACTTTGGTGTAAAATTGAAATGTATGCTATTTGTATTGTCAAAGCATTGTATGCACTGAGAAAACATCTTTTTTGTCTTGATGTGCAGAGGAATGAAACAGCTTTCAAACAACTCAGAAACAAGTGGGAAGTGAACTTAAAATGTTTCCTTCTGGTTTGCAGTCTTCACTTTGGTGTAAAATTGAAATGTATACTACTTTAATGTCAGAGAATTGTATGCACTGAGATAGCAACTTTTTTGTCTTGATGACCAGAGCCATGAAACAACTTTCAAACTATTCATAATCATGTGGTAAGTTAACTTAAGGTGTTTCCATTAGGTTTGCTTTAAGCACTTTGGTGTAAAATTGAAATGTATGCTACTTTGATATCAGAGCACTTTATCAACTGAGATAGCAACTTTTTTGCCTTGAAGACCAGAGCCATGAAACAACTTTCAAACTACTCATAACCATGTGGGAAGTTAACCTAAAGTGTTTCCATTAGGTTTGCACTCTGTTCTTTGGTGTAAAATTGAAATGTATACTATTTGTATTGTCAAAGCATTGCAACCACTGAGAAAACATCTTTTTTGTCTTGATGTGCAGAGGAAGGAAACAACTTTCAAACAACTCAGAAACAAGTGGGAAGTAAACTGAAAATGTTTCCAACAGGTTTGCAGTAAGTACTTTGGTGTAAAATTGAAATGTAAACTACTTTAATGTCAGAGCATTGTAGGCACTGAGATAGCAACTTTTTTGTCTTGATGACGAGAGCCATGAAACAACTTTCAAACTACTCATAATCATGTGGAAACTTAACTTAAGCTGTTTCCATTAGGTTTACTTTAAGTAGTTTGGTGTAAAATTGCAATGTATGCTACTTTGATATCAGAGCACTTTATCAACTGAGATAGCAACTTTTTTGCCTTGAAGACCAGAGCCATGAAACAACTTTCAAACTACTCATAACCATGTGGGAAGTTAACCTAAAGTGTTTCCATTAGGTTTGCACTCTGTTCTTTGGTGTAAAATTGAAATGTATACTATTTGTATTGTCAAAGCATTGCATGCACTGAGAAAACATCTTTTTTGTCTTGATGTGCAGAGGAAGGAAACAACTTTCAAACAACTCAGAAACAAGTGGGAAGTAAACTGAAAATGTTTCCAACAGGTTTGCAGTAAGTACTTTGGTGTAAAATTGAAATGTAAACTACTTTAATGTCAGAGCATTGTAGGCACTGAGGTAGCAACTTTTTTGTCTTGATGACGAGAGCCATGAAACAACTTTCAAACTACTCATAATCATGTGGAAACTTAACTTAAGCTGTTTCCATTAGGTTTACTTTAAGTAGTTTGGTGTAAAATTGCAATGTATGCTACTTTGATATCAGAGCACTTTATCAACTGAGATAGCAACTTTTTTGCCTTGAAGACCAGAGCCATGAAACAACTTTCAAACTACTCATAACCATGTGGGAAGTTAACCTAAAGTGTTTCCATTAGGTTTGCACTCTGTTCTTTGGTGTAAAATTGAAATGTATACTATTTGTATTGTCAAAGCATTGCATGCACTGAGAAAACATCTTTTTTGTCTTGATGTGCAGAGGAAGGAAACAACTTTCAAACAACTCAGAAACAAGTGGGAAGTAAACTGAAAATGTTTCCAACAGGTTTGCAGTAAGTACTTTGGTGTAAAATTGAAATGTAAACTACTTTAATGTCAGAGCATTGTAGGCACTGAGATAGCAACTTTTTTGTCTTGATGACCAGAGCCATGAAACAACTTTCAAACTACTCATAATCATGTGGAAACTTAACTTAAGCTGTTTCCATTAGGTTTACTTTAAGTAGTTTGTTGTAAAATTGCAATGTATAGTATTTGTATTGTCAAAGCATTGCATGCACTGAGAAAACATCTTTTTTGTCTTGATGTGCAGCGGAATGAAACAACTTTCAAACAACTCAGAAACAAGTGGGAAGTAAACTTAATATGTTTCCAACTGGTTTGCACTCTGCACTTTGGTGTAAAATTGAAATGTATAGTACTGAAATCTAAGAGCATTGTATGACCTGAGATATCAACTTTTTTGTCCTGATTACCAGAGCCATGAAACAACTTACAAACTACTGATAATCATGTGGAAAGTTAACCTAAGGTGTTTCCATTAGGTTTGCTTTAAGTGCTTTGGTGTAAAATTGCAATGTATACTATTTGTATTGTCAAAGCTTTGCATGCACTGAGAAAACATCTTTTTTGTCTTGATGTGCAGAGGAATGAAACAACTTTCAAACAACTCAGAAACAAGTGGGAAGTAAACTTAATATGTTTCCAACTGGTTTGCACTCTGTAGTTTGGTGTAAAATTGAAATGTGTACTACTGAAATCTAAGAGCATTGTATGACCTAAGATAGCAACTTCTTTGTCCTGATGACCAGAGCCATGAAACAACTTTCAAACTACTCATAACCTGTGGGAAGTTAACCTAAAGTGTTTCCATTAAGTTTGCACTCTGTACTTTGGTGTAAAATTGAAATGTATACTATTTGTATTGTCAAAGCATTGCATGTACTGAGAAAACATCTTTTTTGTCTTGATGTGCAGAGGAATGAAACAACTTTCAAACAACTCAGAAACAAGTGGGAAGTAAACTTAATATGTTTGCAACTGGTTTGCAGTAAGAACTTTGGTGTAAAATTGAAATTTATACTAATTTAATGTCAGAGCACTGTATGCACTGAGATTGCAACTTTTTTGTCTTGATGACCAGAGCCATGAAACAACTTTCAAACTACTCATAACCATGTGGGAAGTTAACCTAAAGTGTTTCCATTAAGTTTGCACTCTGTACTTTGGTGTAAAATTGAAATGTATGCTATTTGTATTGTCAAAGCATTGTATGCACTGAGAAAACATCTTTTTTGTCTTGATGTGCAGAGGAATGAAACAGCTTTCAAACAACTCAGAAACAAGTGGGAAGTGAACTTAAAATGTTTCCTTCTGGTTTGCAGTCTGCACTTTGGTGTAAAATTGAAATGTATACTACTTTAATGTCAGAGAATTGTATGCACTGAGATAGCAACTTTTTTGTCTTGATGACCAGAGCCATGAAACAACTTTCAAACTATTCATAATCATGTGGTAAGTTAACTTAAGGTGTTTCCATTAGGTTTGCTTTAAGCACTTTGGTGTAAAATTGAAATGTATGCTACTTTGATATCAGAGCACTTTATCAACTGAGATAGCAACTTTTTTGCCTTGAAGACCAGAGCCATGAAACAACTTTCAAACTACTCATAACCATGTGGGAAGTTAACCTAAAGTGTTTCCATTAGGTTTGCACTCTGTTCTTTGGTGTAAAATTGAAATGTATACTATTTGTATTGTCAAAGCATTGCAACCACTGAGAAAACATCTTTTTTGTCTTGATGTGCAGAGGAAGGAAACAACTTTCAAACAACTCAGAAACAAGTGGGAAGTAAACTGAAAATGTTTCCAACAGGTTTGCAGTAAGTACTTTGGTGTAAAATTGAAATGTAAACTACTTTAATGTCAGAGCATTGTAGGCACTGAGATAGCAACTTTTTTGTCTTGATGACGAGAGCCATGAAACAACTTTCAAACTACTCATAATCATGTGGAAACTTAACTTAAGCTGTTTCCATTAGGTTTACTTTAAGTAGTTTGGTGTAAAATTGCAATGTATGCTACTTTGATATCAGAGCACTTTATCAACTGAGATAGCAACTTTTTTGCCTTGAAGACCAGAGCCATGAAACAACTTTCAAACTACTCATAACCATGTGGGAAGTTAACCTAAAGTGTTTCCATTAGGTTTGCACTCTGTTCTTTGGTGTAAAATTGAAATGTATACTATTTGTATTGTCAAAGCATTGCATGCACTGAGAAAACATCTTTTTTGTCTTGATGTGCAGCGGAATGAAACAACTTTCAAACAACTCAGAAACAAGTGGGAAGTAAACTTAATATGTTTCCAACTGGTTTGCACTCTGCACTTTGGTGTAAAATTGAAATGTATAGTACTGAAATCTAAGAGCATTGTATGACCTGAGATATCAACTTTTTTGTCCTGATTACCAGAGCCATGAAACAACTTACAAACTACTGATAATCATGTGGAAAGTTAACCTAAGGTGTTTCCATTAGGTTTGCTTTAAGTGCTTTGGTGTAAAATTGCAATGTATACTATTTGTATTGTCAAAGCTTTGCATGCACTGAGAAAACATCTTTTTTGTCTTGATGTGCAGAGGAATGAAACAACTTTCAAACAACTCAGAAACAAGTGGGAAGTAAACTTAATATGTTTCCAACTGGTTTGCACTCTGTAGTTTGGTGTAAAATTGAAATGTATACTACTGAAATCTAAGAGCATTGTATGACCTAAGATAGCAACTTCTTTGTCCTGATGACCAGAGCCATGAAACAACTTTCAAACTACTCATAACCTGTGGGAAGTTAACCTAAAGTGTTTCCATTAAGTTTGCACTCTGTACTTTGGTGTAAAATTGAAATGTATACTATTTGTATTGTCAAAGCATTGCATGTACTGAGAAAACATCTTTTTTGTCTTGATGTGCAGAGGAATGAAACAACTTTCAAACAACTCAGAAACAAGTGGGAAGTAAACTTAATATGTTTGCAACTGGTTTGCAGTAAGAACTTTGGTGTAAAATTGAAATTTATACTAATTTAATGTCAGAGCATTGTAGGCACTGAGATAGCAACTTTTTTGTCTTGATGACCAGAGCCATGAAACAACTTTCAAACTACTCATAATCATGTGGAAACTTAACTTAAGCTGTTTCCATTAGGTTTACTTTAAGTAGTTTGGTGTAAAATTGCAATGTATAGTATTTGTATTGTCAAAGCATTGCATGCACTGAGAAAACATCTTTTTTGTCTTGATGTGCAGCGGAATGAAACAACTTTCAAACAACTCAGAAACAAGTGGGAAGTAAACTTAATATGTTTCCAACTGGTTTGCACTCTGCACTTTGGTGTAAAATTGAAATGTATAGTACTGAAATCTAAGAGCATTGTATGACCTGAGATATCAACTTTTTTGTCCTGATTACCAGAGCCATGAAACAACTTACAAACTACTGATAATCATGTGGAAAGTTAACCTAAGGTGTTTCCATTAGGTTTGCTTTAAGTGCTTTGGTGTAAAATTGCAATGTATACTATTTGTATTGTCAAAGCTTTGCATGCACTGAGAAAACATCTTTTTGTCTTGATGTGCAGAGGAATGAAACAACTTTCAAACAACTCAGAAACAAGTGGGAAGTAAACTTAATATGTTTCCAACTGGTTTGCACTCTGTAGTTTGGTGTAAAATTGAAATGTGTACTACTGAAATCTAAGAGCATTGTATGACCTAAGATAGCAACTTCTTTGTCCTGATGACCAGAGCCATGAAACAACTTTCAAACTACTCATAACCTGTGGGAAGTTAACCTAAAGTGTTTCCATTAAGTTTGCACTCTGTACTTTGGTGTAAAATTGAAATGTATACTATTTGTATTGTCAAAGCATTGCATGTACTGAGAAAACATCTTTTTTGTCTTGATGTGCAGAGGAATGAAACAACTTTCAAACAACTCAGAAACAAGTGGGAAGTAAACTTAATATGTTTGCAACTGGTTTGCAGTAAGAACTTTGGTGTAAAATTGAAATTTATACTAATTTAATGTCAGAGCACTGTATGCACTGAGATTGCAACTTTTTTGTCTTGATGACCAGAGCCATGAAACAACTTTCAAACTACTCATAATCATGTGGAAAGTTAACTTAAGATGTTTCCATTAGGTTTACTTTAAGTAGTTTTTGGTGTAAAATTGCAATGTATACTATTTGTATTGTCAAAGCATTGCATGCACTGAGAAAACATCCTTTTTGTCTTGATGTGCAGAGGAATGAAACAACTTTCAAACAACTCAGAAAGAAGTGGGAAGTAAACTTAAAATGTTTCCATCTGTTTTGCACTCTGCACTTTGGTGGAAAATTGAAATGTATACTACTTTAATGTCAGAGCATTGTATTCACTGAGATAGCAACTTTTTTGTCTTGATAACCAGAGCCATGAAACAACTTTCAAACTATTCATAATCATGTGGAAAGTTAAATTAAGGTGTTTCCATTAGGCTTCCTTTAAGCACTTTGGTGTAAAATTGAAATGTATGCTACTTTGATGTCAGAGCACTTTATCAACTGAGATAGCAACTTTTTTGCCTTGATGACCAGAGCCATGAAACAACTTTCAAACTACTCATAACCATGTGGGAAGTTAACCTAAAGTGTTTCCATTAGGTTTGCACTCTGTACTTTGGTATAAAATTGAAATGTATACTATTTGTATTGTCAAACAATTGCATGCACTGAGAAAACATCTTTTTTGTCTTGATGTGCAGAGGAAGGAAACAACTTTCAAACAACTCAGAAACAAGTGGGAAGTAAACTGAAAATGTTTCCAACAGGTTTGCAGTAAGTGCTTTGGTGTAAAATTGAAATGTAAACTACTTTAATGTCAGAGCATTGTATGCACTGAGATAGCAACTTTTTTGTCCTGATGACCAGAGCCATGAAACAACTTTCAAACTACTGATAATCATGTGGAAAGTTAACCTAAGGTGTTTCCATTAGGTTTGCTTTAAGTACTTTGGTGTAAAATTGAAATGTATACTATTTGTATTGTCAAAGCATTGTATGCACAGAGAAAACATCTTTTTTGTCTTGATGTGCAGAGGAATGAAATCACTTTCAAACAACTTCGAAACAAGTGGGAAGTAAACTTAAAATGTTTCCATCAGGTTTGCAGTAAGCACTTTGGCGTAAAATTGAAATGTATACTACTTTAATGTCAGAGCACTCTATGCACTGAGGCAGCAACTTTTTTGCCTTGATGACCAGAGCCATGAAACAACTTTCAAACTACTCATAACCATGTGGGAAGTTAACCTAAAGTGTTTCCATTAAGTTTGCACTCTGTACTTTGGTGTAAAATTGAAATGTATGCTATTTGTATTGTCAAAGCATTGTATGCACTGAGAAAACATCTTTTTTGTCTTGATGTGCAGAGGAATGAAACAGCTTTCAAACAACTCAGAAACAAGTGGGAAGTGAACTTAAAATGTTTCCTTCTGGTTTGCAGTCTGCACTTTGGTGTAAAATTGAAATGTATACTACTTTAATGTCAGAGAATTGTATGCACTGAGATAGCAACTTTTTTGTCTTGATGACCAGAGCCATGAAACAACTTTCAAACTATTCATAATCATGTGGTAAGTTAACTTAAGGTGTTTCCATTAGGTTTGCTTTAAGCACTTTGGTGTAAAATTGAAATGTATGCTACTTTGATATCAGAGCACTTTATCAACTGAGATAGCAACTTTTTTGCCTTGAAGACCAGAGCCATGAAACAACTTTCAAACTACTCATAACCATGTGGGAAGTTAACCTAAAGTGTTTCCATTAGGTTTGCACTCTGTTCTTTGGTGTAAAATTGAAATGTATACTATTTGTATTGTCAAAGCATTGCAACCACTGAGAAAACATCTTTTTTGTCTTGATGTGCAGAGGAAGGAAACAACTTTCAAACAACTCAGAAACAAGTGGGAAGTAAACTGAAAATGTTTCCAACAGGTTTGCAGTAAGTACTTTGGTGTAAAATTGAAATGTAAACTACTTTAATGTCAGAGCATTGTAGGCACTGAGATAGCAACTTTTTTGTCTTGATGACGAGAGCCATGAAACAACTTTCAAACTACTCATAATCATGTGGAAACTTAACTTAAGCTGTTTCCATTAGGTTTACTTTAAGTAGTTTGGTGTAAAATTGCAATGTATGCTACTTTGATATCAGAGCACTTTATCAACTGAGATAGCAACTTTTTTGCCTTGAAGACCAGAGCCATGAAACAACTTTCAAACTACTCATAACCATGTGGGAAGTTAACCTAAAGTGTTTCCATTAGGTTTGCACTCTGTTCTTTGGTGTAAAATTGAAATGTATACTATTTGTATTGTCAAAGCATTGCATGCACTGAGAAAACATCTTTTTTGTCTTGATGTGCAGCGGAATGAAACAACTTTCAAACAACTCAGAAACAAGTGGGAAGTAAACTTAATATGTTTCCAACTGGTTTGCACTCTGCACTTTGGTGTAAAATTGAAATGTATAGTACTGAAATCTAAGAGCATTGTATGACCTGAGATATCAACTTTTTTGTCCTGAATACCAGAGCCATGAAACAACTTACAAACTACTGATAATCATGTGGAAAGTTAACCTAAGGTGTTTCCATTAGGTTTGCTTTAAGTGCTTTGGTGTAAAATTGCAATGTATACTATTTGTATTGTCAAAGCTTTGCATGCACTGAGAAAACATCTTTTTTGTCTTGATGTGCAGAGGAATGAAACAACTTTCAAACAACTCAGAAACAAGTGGGAAGTAAACTTAATATGTTTCCAACTGGTTTGCACTCTGTAGTTTGGTGTAAAATTGAAATGTATACTACTGAAATCTAAGAGCATTGTATGACCTAAGATAGCAACTTCTTTGTCCTGATGACCAGAGCCATGAAACAACTTTCAAACTACTCATAACCTGTGGGAAGTTAACCTAAAGTGTTTCCATTAAGTTTGCACTCTGTACTTTGGTGTAAAATTGAAATGTATACTATTTGTATTGTCAAAGCATTGCATGTACTGACAAAACATCTTTTTTGTCTTGATGTGCAGAGGAATGAAACAACTTTCAAACAACTCAGAAACAAGTGGGAAGTAAACTTAATATGTTTGCAACTGGTTTGCAGTAAGAACTTTGGTGTAAAATTGAAATTTATACTAATTTAATGTCAGAGCATTGTAGGCACTGAGATAGCAACTTTTTTGTCTTGATGACCAGAGCCATGAAACAACTTTCAAACTACTCATAATCATGTGGAAACTTAACTTAAGCTGTTTCCATTAGGTTTACTTTAAGTAGTTTGGTGTAAAATTGCAATGTATAGTATTTGTATTGTCAAAGCATTGCATGCACTGAGAAAACATCTTTTTTGTCTTGATGTGCAGCGGAATGAAACAACTTTCAAACAACTCAGAAACAAGTGGGAAGTAAACTTAATATGTTTCCAACTGGTTTGCACTCTGCACTTTGGTGTAAAATTGAAATGTATAGTACTGAAATCTAAGAGCATTGTATGACCTGAGATATCAACTTTTTTGTCCTGATTACCAGAGCCATGAAACAACTTACAAACTACTGATAATCATGTGGAAAGTTAACCTAAGGTGTTTCCATTAGGTTTGCTTTAAGTGCTTTGGTGTAAAATTGCAATGTATACTATTTGTATTGTCAAAGCTTTGCATGCACTGAGAAAACATCTTTTTTGTCTTGATGTGCAGAGGAATGAAACAACTTTCAAACAACTCAGAAACAAGTGGGAAGTAAACTTAATATGTTTCCAACTGGTTTGCACTCTGTAGTTTGGTGTAAAATTGAAATGTATACTACTGAAATCTAAGAGCATTGTATGACCTAAGATAGCAACTTCTTTGTCCTGATGACCAGAGCCATGAAACAACTTTCAAACTACTCATAACCTGTGGGAAGTTAACCTAAAGTGTTTCCATTAAGTTTGCACTCTGTACTTTGGTGTAAAATTGAAATGTATACTATTTGTATTGTCAAAGCATTGCATGTACTGAGAAAACATCTTTTTTGTCTTGATGTGCAGAGGAATGAAACAACTTTCAAACAACTCAGAAACAAGTGGGAAGTAAACTTAATATGTTTGCAACTGGTTTGCAGTAAGAACTTTGGTGTAAAATTGAAATTTATACTAATTTAATGTCAGAGCACTGTATGCACTGAGATTGCAACTTTTTTGTCTTGATGACCAGAGCCATGAAACAACTTTCAAACTACTCATAATCATGTGGAAAGTTAACTTAAGATGTTTCCATTAGGTTTACTTTAAGTAGTTTTTGGTGTAAAATTGCAATGTATACTATTTGTATTGTCAAAGCATTGCATGCACTGAGAAAACATCCTTTTTGTCTTGATGTGCAGAGGAATGAAACAACTTTCAAACAACTCAGAAAGAAGTGGGAAGTAAACTTAAAATGTTTCCATCTGTTTTGCACTCTGCACTTTGGTGGAAAATTGAAATGTATACTACTTTAATGTCAGAGCATTGTATTCACTGAGATAGCAACTTTTTTGTCTTGATGACCAGAGCCATGAAACAACTTTCAAACTATTCATAATCATGTGGAAAGTTAACTTAAGGTGTTTCCATTAGGCTTCCTTTAAGCACTTTGGTGTAAAATTGAAATGTATGCTACTTTGATGTCAGAGCACTTTATCAACTGAGATAGCAACTATTTTGCCTTGATGACCAGAGCCATGAAACAACTTTCAAACTACTCATAACCATGTGGGAAGTTAACCTAAAGTGTTTCCATTAGGTTTGCACTCTGTACTTTGGTATAAAATTGAAATGTATACTATTTGTATTGTCAAAGAATTGCATGCACTGAGAAAACATCTTTTTTGTCTTGATGTGCAGAGGAAGGAAACAACTTTCAAACAACTCAGAAACAAGTGGGAAGTAAACTGAAAATGTTTCCAACAGGTTTGCAGTAAGTGCTTTGGTGTAAAATTGAAATGTAAACTACTTTAATGTCAGAGCATTGTATGCACTGAGATAGCAACTTTTTTGTCCTGATGACCAGAGCCATGAAACAACTTTCAAACTACTGATAATCATGTGGAAAGTTAACCTAAGGTGTTTCCATTAGGTTTGCTTTAAGTACTTTGGTGTAAAATTGAAATGTATACTATTTGTATTGTCAAAGCATTGTATGCACAGAGAAAACATCTTTTTTGTCTTGATGTGCAGAGGAATGAAATCACTTTCAAACAACTTCGAAACAAGTGGGAAGTAAACTTAAAATGTTTCCATCAGGTTTGCAGTAAGCACTTTGGCGTAAAATTGAAATGTATACTACTTTAATGTCAGAGCACTCTATGCACTGAGGCAGCAACTTTTTTGCCTTGATGACCAGAGCCATGAAACAACTTTCAAACTACTCATAACCATGTGGGAAGTTAACCTAAAGTGTTTCCATTAAGTTTGCACTCTGTACTTTGGTGTAAAATTGAAATGTATGCTATTTGTATTGTCAAAGCATTGTATGCACTGAGAAAACATCTTTTTTGTCTTGATGTGCAGAGGAATGAAACAGCTTTCAAACAACTCAGAAACAAGTGGGAAGTGAACTTAAAATGTTTCCTTCTGGTTTGCAGTCTGCACTTTGGTGTAAAATTGAAATGTATACTACTTTAATGTCAGAGAATTGTATGCACTGAGATAGCAACTTTTTTGTCTTGATGACCAGAGCCATGAAACAACTTTCAAACTATTCATAATCATGTGGTAAGTTAACTTAAGGTGTTTCCATTAGGTTTGCTTTAAGCACTTTGGTGTAAAATTGAAATGTATGCTACTTTGATATCAGAGCACTTTATCAACTGAGATAGCAACTTTTTTGCCTTGAAGACCAGAGCCATGAAACAACTTTCAAACTACTCATAACCATGTGGGAAGTTAACCTAAAGTGTTTCCATTAGGTTTGCACTCTGTTCTTTGGTGTAAAATTGAAATGTATACTATTTGTATTGTCAAAGCATTGCATGCACTGAGAAAACATCTTTTTTGTCTTGATGTGCAGAGGAAGGAAACAACTTTCAAACAACTCAGAAACAAGTGGGAAGTAAACTGAAAATGTTTCCAACAGGTTTGCAGTAAGTACTTTGGTGTAAAATTGAAATGTAAACTACTTTAATGTCAGAGCATTGTAGGCACTGAGATAGCAACTTTTTTGTCTTGATGACGAGAGCCATGAAACAACTTTCAAACTACTCATAATCATGTGGAAACTTAACTTAAGCTGTTTCCATTAGGTTTACTTTAAGTAGTTTGGTGTAAAATTGCAATGTATAGTATTTGTATTGTCAAAGCATTGCATGCACTGAGAAAACATCTTTTTTGTCTTGATGTGCAGCGGAATGAAACAACTTTCAAAAAACTCAGAAACAAGTGGGAAGTAAACTTAATATGTTTCCAACTGGTTTGCACTCTGCACTTTGGTGTAAAATTGAAATGTATAGTACTGAAATCTAAGAGCATTGTATGACCTGAGATATCAACTTTTTTGTCCTGATTACCAGAGCCATGAAACAACTTACAAACTACTGATAATCATGTGGAAAGTTAACCTAAGGTGTTTCCATTAGGTTTGCTTTAAGTGCTTTGGTGTAAAATTGCAATGTATACTATTTGTATTGTCAAAGCTTTGCATGCACTGAGAAAACATCTTTTTTGTCTTGATGTGCAGAGGAATGAAACAACTTTCAAACAACTCAGAAACAAGTGGGAAGTAAACTTAATATGTTTCCAACTGGTTTGCACTCTGTAGTTTGGTGTAAAATTGAAATGTGTACTACTGAAATCTAAGAGCATTGTATGACCTAAGATAGCAACTTCTTTGTCCTGATGACCAGAGCCATGAAACAACTTTCAAACTACTCATAACCTGTGGGAAGTTAACCTAAAGTGTTTCCATTAAGTTTGCACTCTGTACTTTGGTGTAAAATTGAAATGTATACTATTTGTATTGTCAAAGCATTGCATGTACTGAGAAAACATCTTTTTTGTCTTGATGTGCAGAGGAATGAAACAACTTTCAAACAACTCAGAAACAAGTGGGAAGTAAACTTAATATGTTTGCAACTGGTTTGCAGTAAGAACTTTGGTGTAAAATTGAAATTTATACTAATTTAATGTCAGAGCACTGTATGCACTGAGATTGCAACTTTTTTGTCTTGATGACCAGAGCCATGAAACAACTTTCAAACTACTCATAATCATGTGGAAAGTTAACTTAAGATGTTTCCATTAGGTTTACTTTAAGTAGTTTTTGGTGTAAAATTGCAATGTATACTATTTGTACTGTCAAAGCATTGCATGCACTGAGAAAACATCCTTTTTGTCTTGATGTGCAGAGGAATGAAACAACTTTCAAACAACTCAGAAAGAAGTGGGAAGTAAACTTAAAATGTTTCCATCTGTTTTGCACTCTGCACTTTGGTGGAAAATTGAAATGTATACTACTTTAATGTCAGAGCATTGTATTCACTGAGATAGCAACTTTTTTGTCTTGATAACCAGAGCCATGAAACAACTTTCAAACTATTCATAATCATGTGGAAAGTTAACTTAAGGTGTTTCCATTAGGCTTCCTTTAAGCACTTTGGTGTAAAATTGAAATGTATGCTACTTTGATGTCAGAGCACTTTATCAACTGAGATAGCAACTATTTTGCCTTGATGACCAGAGCCATGAAACAACTTTCAAACTACTCATAACCATGTGGGAAGTTAACCTAAAGTGTTTCCATTAGGTTTGCACTCTGTACTTTGGTATAAAATTGAAATGTATACTATTTGTATTGTCAAAGCATTGCATGCACTGAGAAAACATCTTTTTTGTCTTGATGTGCAGAGGAAGGAAACAACTTTCAAACAACTCAGAAACAAGTGGGAAGTAAACTGAAAATGTTTCCAACAGGTTTGCAGTAAGTGCTTTGGTGTAAAATTGAAATGTAAACTACTTTAATGTCAGAGCATTGTATGCACTGAGATAGCAACTTTTTTGTCCTGATGACCAGAGCCATGAAACAACTTTCAAACTACTGATAATCATGTGGAAAGTTAACCTAAGGTGTTTCCATTAGGTTTGCTTTAAGTACTTTGGTGTAAAATTGAAATGTATACTATTTGTATTGTCAAAGCATTGTATGCACAGAGAAAACATCTTTTTTGTCTTGATGTGCAGAGGAATGAAATCACTTTCAAACAACTTCGAAACAAGTGGGAAGTAAACTTAAAATGTTTCCATCAGGTTTGCAGTAAGCACTTTGGCGTAAAATTGAAATGTATACTACTTTAATGTCAGAGCACTCTATGCACTGAGGCAGCAACTTTTTTGCCTTGATGACCAGAGCCATGAAACAACTTTCAAACTACTCATAACCATGTGGGAAGTTAACCTAAAGTGTTTCCATTAAGTTTGCACTCTGTACTTTGGTGTAAAATTGAAATGTATGCTATTTGTATTGTCAAAGCATTGTATGCACTGAGAAAACATCTTTTTTGTCTTGATGTGCAGAGGAATGAAACAGCTTTCAAACAACTCAGAAACAAGTGGGAAGTGAACTTAAAATGTTTCCTTCTGGTTTGCAGTCTGCACTTTGGTGTAAAATTGAAATGTATACTACTTTAATGTCAGAGAATTGTATGCACTGAGATAGCAACTTTTTTGTCTTGATGACCAGAGCCATGAAACAACTTTCAAACTATTCATAATCATGTGGTAAGTTAACTTAAGGTGTTTCCATTAGGTTTGCTTTAAGCACTTTGGTGTAAAATTGAAATGTATGCTACTTTGATATCAGAGCACTTTATCAACTGAGATAGCAACTTTTTTGCCTTGAAGACCAGAGCCATGAAACAACTTTCAAACTACTCATAACCATGTGGGAAGTTAACCTAAAGTGTTTCCATTAGGTTTGCACTCTGTTCTTTGGTGTAAAATTGAAATGTATACTATTTGTATTGTCAAAGCATTGCATGCACTGAGAAAACATCTTTTTTGTCTTGATGTGCAGAGGAAGGAAACAACTTTCAAACAACTCAGAAACAAGTGGGAAGTAAACTGAAAATGTTTCCAACAGGTTTGCAGTAAGTACTTTGGTGTAAAATTGAAATGTAAACTACTTTAATGTCAGAGCATTGTAGGCACTGAGATAGCAACTTTTTTGTCTTGATGACGAGAGCCATGAAACAACTTTCAAACTACTCATAATCATGTGGAAACTTAACTTAAGCTGTTTCCATTAGGTTTACTTTAAGTAGTTTGGTGTAAAATTGCAATGTATAGTATTTGTATTGTCAAAGCATTGCATGCACTGAGAAAACATCTTTTTTGTCTTGATGTGCAGCGGAATGAAACAACTTTCAAAAAACTCAGAAACAAGTGGGAAGTAAACTTAATATGTTTCCAACTGGTTTGCACTCTGCACTTTGGTGTAAAATTGAAATGTATAGTACTGAAATCTAAGAGCATTGTATGACCTGAGATATCAACTTTTTTGTCCTGATTACCAGAGCCATGAAACAACTTACAAACTACTGATAATCATGTGGATAGTTAACCTAAGGTGTTTCCATTAGGTTTGCTTTAAGTGCTTTGGTGTAAAATTGCAATGTATACTATTTGTATTGTCAAAGCTTTGCATGCACTGAGAAAACATCTTTTTTGTCTTGATGTGCAGAGGAATGAAACAACTTTCAAACAACTCAGAAACAAGTGGGAAGTAAACTTAATATGTTTCCAACTGGTTTGCACTCTGTAGTTTGGTGTAAAATTGAAATGTGTACTACTGAAATCTAAGAGCATTGTATGACCTAAGATAGCAACTTCTTTGTCCTGATGACCAGAGCCATGAAACAACTTTCAAACTACTCATAACCTGTGGGAAGTTAACCTAAAGTGTTTCCATTAAGTTTGCACTCTGTACTTTGGTGTAAAATTGAAATGTATACTATTTGTATTGTCAAAGCATTGCATGTACTGAGAAAACATCTTTTTTGTCTTGATGTGCAGAGGAATGAAACAACTTTCAAACAACTCAGAAACAAGTGGGAAGTAAACTTAATATGTTTGCAACTGGTTTGCAGTAAGAACTTTGGTGTAAAATTGAAATTTATACTAATTTAATGTCAGAGCACTGTATGCACTGAGATTGCAACTTTTTTGTCTTGATGACCAGAGCCATGAAACAACTTTCAAACTACTCATAATCATGTGGAAAGTTAACTTAAGATGTTTCCATTAGGTTTACTTTAAGTAGTTTTTGGTGTAAAATTGCAATGTATACTATTTGTATTGTCAAAGCATTGCATGCACTGAGAAAACATCCTTTTTGTCTTGATGTGCAGAGGAATGAAACAACTTTCAAACAACTCAGAAAGAAGTGGGAAGTAAACTTAAAATGTTTCCATCTGTTTTGCACTCTGCACTTTGGTGGAAAATTGAAATGTATACTACTTTAATGTCAGAGCATTGTATTCACTGAGATAGCAACTTTTTTGTCTTGATAACCAGAGCCATGAAACAACTTTCAAACTATTCATAATCATGTGGAAAGTTAACTTAAGGTGTTTCCATTAGGCTTCCTTTAAGCACTTTGGTGTAAAATTGAAATGTATGCTACTTTGATGTCAGAGCACTTTATCAACTGAGATAGCAACTATTTTGCCTTGATGACCAGAGCCATGAAACAACTTTCAAACTACTCATAACCATGTGGGAAGTTAACCTAAAGTGTTTCCATTAGGTTTGCACTCTGTACTTTGGTATAAAATTGAAATGTATACTATTTGTATTGTCAAAGAATTGCATGCACTGAGAAAACATCTTTTTTGTCTTGATGTGCAGAGGAAGGAAACAACTTTCAAACAACTCAGAAACAAGTGGGAAGTAAACTGAAAATGTTTCCAACAGGTTTGCAGTAAGTGCTTTGGTGTAAAATTGAAATGTAAACTACTTTAATGTCAGAGCATTGTATGCACTGAGATAGCAACTTTTTTGTCCTGATGACCAGAGCCATGAAACAACTTTCAAACTACTGATAATCATGTGGAAAGTTAACCTAAGGTGTTTCCATTAGGTTTGCTTTAAGTACTTTGGTGTAAAATTGAAATGTATACTATTTGTATTGTCAAAGCATTGTATGCACAGAGAAAACATCTTTTTTGTCTTGATGTGCAGAGGAATGAAATCACTTTCAAACAACTTCGAAACAAGTGGGAAGTAAACTTAAAATGTTTCCATCAGGTTTGCAGTAAGCACTTTGGCGTAAAATTGAAATGTATACTACTTTAATGTCAGAGCACTCTATGCACTGAGGCAGCAACTTTTTTGCCTTGATGACCAGAGCCATGAAACAACTTTCAAACTACTCATAACCATGTGGGAAGTTAACCTAAAGTGTTTCCATTAAGTTTGCACTCTGTACTTTGGTGTAAAATTGAAATGTATGCTATTTGTATTGTCAAAGCATTGTATGCACTGAGAAAACATCTTTTTTGTCTTGATGTGCAGAGGAATGAAACAGCTTTCAAACAACTCAGAAACAAGTGGGAAGTGAACTTAAAATGTTTCCTTCTGGTTTGCAGTCTGCACTTTGGTGTAAAATTGAAATGTATACTACTTTAATGTCAGAGAATTGTATGCACTGAGATAGCAACTTTTTTGTCTTGATGACCAGAGCCATGAAACAACTTTCAAACTATTCATAATCATGTGGTAAGTTAACTTAAGGTGTTTCCATTAGGTTTGCTTTAAGCACTTTGGTGTAAAATTGAAATGTATGCTACTTTGATATCAGAGCACTTTATCAACTGAGATAGCAACTTTTTTGCCTTGAAGACCAGAGCCATGAAACAACTTTCAAACTACTCATAACCATGTGGGAAGTTAACCTAAAGTGTTTCCATTAGGTTTGCACTCTGTTCTTTGGTGTAAAATTGAAATGTATACTATTTGTATTGTCAAAGCATTGCATGCACTGAGAAAACATCTTTTTTGTCTTGATGTGCAGAGGAAGGAAACAACTTTCAAACAACTCAGAAACAAGTGGGAAGTAAACTGAAAATGTTTCCAACAGGTTTGCAGTAAGTACTTTGGTGTAAAATTGAAATGTAAACTACTTTAATGTCAGAGCATTGTAGGCACTGAGATAGCAACTTTTTTGTCTTGATAACCAGAGCCATGAAACAACTTTCAAACTATTCATAATCATGTGGAAAGTTAACTTAAGGTGTTTCCATTAGGCTTCCTTTAAGCACTTTGGTGTAAAATTGAAATGTATGCTACTTTGATGTCAGAGCACTTTATCAACTGAGATAGCAACTATTTTGCCTTGATGACCAGAGCCATGAAACAACTTTCAAACTACTCATAACCATGTGGGAAGTTAACCTAAAGTGTTTCCATTAGGTTTGCACTCTGTACTTTGGTATAAAATTGAAATGTATACTATTTGTATTGTCAAAGCATTGCATGCACTGAGAAAACATCTTTTTTGTCTTGATGTGCAGAGGAAGGAAACAACTTTCAAACAACTCAGAAACAAGTGGGAAGTAAACTGAAAATGTTTCCAACAGGTTTGCAGTAAGTGCTTTGGTGTAAAATTGAAATGTAAACTACTTTAATGTCAGAGCATTGTATGCACTGAGATAGCAACTTTTTTGTCCTGATGACCAGAGCCATGAAACAACTTTCAAACTACTGATAATCATGTGGAAAGTTAACCTAAGGTGTTTCCATTAGGTTTGCTTTAAGTACTTTGGTGTAAAATTGAAATGTATACTATTTGTATTGTCAAAGCATTGTATGCACAGAGAAAACATCTTTTTTGTCTTGATGTGCAGAGGAATGAAATCACTTTCAAACAACTTCGAAACAAGTGGGAAGTAAACTTAAAATGTTTCCATCAGGTTTGCAGTAAGCACTTTGGCGTAAAATTGAAATGTATACTACTTTAATGTCAGAGCACTCTATGCACTGAGGCAGCAACTTTTTTGCCTTGATGACCAGAGCCATGAAACAACTTTCAAACTACTCATAACCATGTGGGAAGTTAACCTAAAGTGTTTCCATTAAGTTTGCACTCTGTACTTTGGTGTAAAATTGAAATGTATGCTATTTGTATTGTCAAAGCATTGTATGCACTGAGAAAACATCTTTTTTGTCTTGATGTGCAGAGGAATGAAACAGCTTTCAAACAACTCAGAAACAAGTGGGAAGTGAACTTAAAATGTTTCCTTCTGGTTTGCAGTCTGCACTTTGGTGTAAAATTGAAATGTATACTACTTTAATGTCAGAGAATTGTATGCACTGAGATAGCAACTTTTTTGTCTTGATGACCAGAGCCATGAAACAACTTTCAAACTATTCATAATCATGTGGTAAGTTAACTTAAGGTGTTTCCATTAGGTTTGCTTTAAGCACTTTGGTGTAAAATTGAAATGTATGCTACTTTGATATCAGAGCACTTTATCAACTGAGATAGCAACTTTTTTGCCTTGAAGACCAGAGCCATGAAACAACTTTCAAACTACTCATAACCATGTGGGAAGTTAACCTAAAGTGTTTCCATTAGGTTTGCACTCTGTTCTTTGGTGTAAAATTGAAATGTATACTATTTGTATTGTCAAAGCATTGCATGCACTGAGAAAACATCTTTTTTGTCTTGATGTGCAGAGGAAGGAAACAACTTTCAAACAACTCAGAAACAAGTGGGAAGTAAACTGAAAATGTTTCCAACAGGTTTGCAGTAAGTACTTTGGTGTAAAATTGAAATGTAAACTACTTTAATGTCAGAGCATTGTAGGCACTGAGATAGCAACTTTTTTGTCTTGATGACGAGAGCCATGAAACAACTTTCAAACTACTCATAATCATGTGGAAACTTAACTTAAGCTGTTTCCATTAGGTTTACTTTAAGTAGTTTGGTGTAAAATTGCAATGTATAGTATTTGTATTGTCAAAGCATTGCATGCACTGAGAAAACATCTTTTTTGTCTTGATGTGCAGCGGAATGAAACAACTTTCAAAAAACTCAGAAACAAGTGGGAAGTAAACTTAATATGTTTCCAACTGGTTTGCACTCTGCACTTTGGTGTAAAATTGAAATGTATAGTACTGAAATCTAAGAGCATTGTATGACCTGAGATATCAACTTTTTTGTCCTGATTACCAGAGCCATGAAACAACTTACAAACTACTGATAATCATGTGGAAAGTTAACCTAAGGTGTTTCCATTAGGTTTGCTTTAAGTGCTTTGGTGTAAAATTGCAATGTATACTATTTGTATTGTCAAAGCTTTGCATGCACTGAGAAAACATCTTTTTTGTCTTGATGTGCAGAGGAATGAAACAACTTTCAAACAACTCAGAAACAAGTGGGAAGTAAACTTAATATGTTTCCAACTGGTTTGCACTCTGTAGTTTGGTGTAAAATTGAAATGTGTACTACTGAAATCTAAGAGCATTGTATGACCTAAGATAGCAACTTCTTTGTCCTGATGACCAGAGCCATGAAACAACTTTCAAACTACTCATAACCTGTGGGAAGTTAACCTAAAGTGTTTCCATTAAGTTTGCACTCTGTACTTTGGTGTAAAATTGAAATGTATACTATTTGTATTGTCAAAGCATTGCATGTACTGAGAAAACATCTTTTTTGTCTTGATGTGCAGAGGAATGAAACAACTTTCAAACAACTCAGAAACAAGTGGGAAGTAAACTTAATATGTTTGCAACTGGTTTGCAGTAAGAACTTTGGTGTAAAATTGAAATTTATACTAATTTAATGTCAGAGCACTGTATGCACTGAGATTGCAACTTTTTTGTCTTGATGACCAGAGCCATGAAACAACTTTCAAACTACTCATAATCATGTGGAAAGTTAACTTAAGATGTTTCCATTAGGTTTACTTTAAGTAGTTTTTGGTGTAAAATTGCAATGTATACTATTTGTATTGTCAAAGCATTGCATGCACTGAGAAAACATCCTTTTTGTCTTGATGTGCAGAGGAATGAAACAACTTTCAAACAACTCAGAAAGAAGTGGGAAGTAAACTTAAAATGTTTCCATCTGTTTTGCAC
Source organism: Mobula birostris (assembly GCF_030028105.1). Classification (NCBI taxonomy): domain Eukaryota; kingdom Metazoa; phylum Chordata; class Chondrichthyes; order Myliobatiformes; family Myliobatidae; genus Mobula; species Mobula birostris. The sequence continues at coordinate 44,159 of NW_027274469.1, read as the reverse complement.
TCTGCACTTTGGTGGAAAATTGAAATGTATACTACTTTAATGTCAGAGCATTGTATTCACTGAGATAGCAACTTTTTTGTCTTGATAACCAGAGCCATGAAACAACTTTCAAACTATTCATAATCATGTGGAAAGTTAACTTAAGGTGTTTCCATTAGGCTTCCTTTAAGCACTTTGGTGTAAAATTGAAATGTATGCTACTTTGATGTCAGAGCACTTTATCAACTGAGATAGCAACTATTTTGCCTTGATGACCAGAGCCATGAAACAACTTTCAAACTACTCATAACCATGTGGGAAGTTAACCTAAAGTGTTTCCATTAGGTTTGCACTCTGTACTTTGGTATAAAATTGAAATGTATACTATTTGTATTGTCAAAGCATTGCATGCACTGAGAAAACATCTTTTTTGTCTTGATGTGCAGAGGAAGGAAACAACTTTCAAACAACTCAGAAACAAGTGGGAAGTAAACTGAAAATGTTTCCAACAGGTTTGCAGTAAGTGCTTTGGTGTAAAATTGAAATGTAAACTACTTTAATGTCAGAGCATTGTATGCACTGAGATAGCAACTTTTTTGTCCTGATGACCAGAGCCATGAAACAACTTTCAAACTACTGATAATCATGTGGAAAGTTAACCTAAGGTGTTTCCATTAGGTTTGCTTTAAGTACTTTGGTGTAAAATTGAAATGTATACTATTTGTATTGTCAAAGCATTGTATGCACAGAGAAAACATCTTTTTTGTCTTGATGTGCAGAGGAATGAAATCACTTTCAAACAACTTCGAAACAAGTGGGAAGTAAACTTAAAATGTTTCCATCAGGTTTGCAGTAAGCACTTTGGCGTAAAATTGAAATGTATACTACTTTAATGTCAGAGCACTCTATGCACTGAGGCAGCAACTTTTTTGCCTTGATGACCAGAGCCATGAAACAACTTTCAAACTACTCATAACCATGTGGGAAGTTAACCTAAAGTGTTTCCATTAAGTTTGCACTCTGTACTTTGGTGTAAAATTGAAATGTATGCTATTTGTATTGTCAAAGCATTGTATGCACTGAGAAAACATCTTTTTTGTCTTGATGTGCAGAGGAATGAAACAGCTTTCAAACAACTCAGAAACAAGTGGGAAGTGAACTTAAAATGTTTCCTTCTGGTTTGCAGTCTGCACTTTGGTGTAAAATTGAAATGTATACTACTTTAATGTCAGAGAATTGTATGCACTGAGATAGCAACTTTTTTGTCTTGATGACCAGAGCCATGAAACAACTTTCAAACTATTCATAATCATGTGGTAAGTTAACTTAAGGTGTTTCCATTAGGTTTGCTTTAAGCACTTTGGTGTAAAATTGAAATGTATGCTACTTTGATATCAGAGCACTTTATCAACTGAGATAGCAACTTTTTTGCCTTGAAGACCAGAGCCATGAAACAACTTTCAAACTACTCATAACCATGTGGGAAGTTAACCTAAAGTGTTTCCATTAGGTTTGCACTCTGTTCTTTGGTGTAAAATTGAAATGTATACTATTTGTATTGTCAAAGCATTGCATGCACTGAGAAAACATCTTTTTTGTCTTGATGTGCAGAGGAAGGAAACAACTTTCAAACAACTCAGAAACAAGTGGGAAGTAAACTGAAAATGTTTCCAACAGGTTTGCAGTAAGTACTTTGGTGTAAAATTGAAATGTAAACTACTTTAATGTCAGAGCATTGTAGGCACTGAGATAGCAACTTTTTTGTCTTGATGACGAGAGCCATGAAACAACTTTCAAACTACTCATAATCATGTGGAAACTTAACTTAAGCTGTTTCCATTAGGTTTACTTTAAGTAGTTTGGTGTAAAATTGCAATGTATAGTATTTGTATTGTCAAAGCATTGCATGCACTGAGAAAACATCTTTTTTGTCTTGATGTGCAGCGGAATGAAACAACTTTCAAAAAACTCAGAAACAAGTGGGAAGTAAACTTAATATGTTTCCAACTGGTTTGCACTCTGCACTTTGGTGTAAAATTGAAATGTATAGTACTGAAATCTAAGAGCATTGTATGACCTGAGATATCAACTTTTTTGTCCTGATTACCAGAGCCATGAAACAACTTACAAACTACTGATAATCATGTGGATAGTTAACCTAAGGTGTTTCCATTAGGTTTGCTTTAAGTGCTTTGGTGTAAAATTGCAATGTATACTATTTGTATTGTCAAAGCTTTGCATGCACTGAGAAAACATCTTTTTTGTCTTGATGTGCAGAGGAATGAAACAACTTTCAAACAACTCAGAAACAAGTGGGAAGTAAACTTAATATGTTTCCAACTGGTTTGCACTCTGTAGTTTGGTGTAAAATTGAAATGTGTACTACTGAAATCTAAGAGCATTGTATGACCTAAGATAGCAACTTCTTTGTCCTGATGACCAGAGCCATGAAACAACTTTCAAACTACTCATAACCTGTGGGAAGTTAACCTAAAGTGTTTCCATTAAGTTTGCACTCTGTACTTTGGTGTAAAATTGAAATGTATACTATTTGTATTGTCAAAGCATTGCATGTACTGAGAAAACATCTTTTTTGTCTTGATGTGCAGAGGAATGAAACAACTTTCAAACAACTCAGAAACAAGTGGGAAGTAAACTTAATATGTTTGCAACTGGTTTGCAGTAAGAACTTTGGTGTAAAATTGAAATTTATACTAATTTAATGTCAGAGCACTGTATGCACTGAGATTGCAACTTTTTTGTCTTGATGACCAGAGCCATGAAACAACTTTCAAACTACTCATAATCATGTGGAAAGTTAACTTAAGATGTTTCCATTAGGTTTACTTTAAGTAGTTTTTGGTGTAAAATTGCAATGTATACTATTTGTATTGTCAAAGCATTGCATGCACTGAGAAAACATCCTTTTTGTCTTGATGTGCAGAGGAATGAAACAACTTTCAAACAACTCAGAAAGAAGTGGGAAGTAAACTTAAAATGTTTCCATCTGTTTTGCACTCTGCACTTTGGTGGAAAATTGAAATGTATACTACTTTAATGTCAGAGCATTGTATTCACTGAGATAGCAACTTTTTTGTCTTGATAACCAGAGCCATGAAACAACTTTCAAACTATTCATAATCATGTGGAAAGTTAACTTAAGGTGTTTCCATTAGGCTTCCTTTAAGCACTTTGGTGTAAAATTGAAATGTATGCTACTTTGATGTCAGAGCACTTTATCAACTGAGATAGCAACTATTTTGCCTTGATGACCAGAGCCATGAAACAACTTTCAAACTACTCATAACCATGTGGGAAGTTAACCTAAAGTGTTTCCATTAGGTTTGCACTCTGTACTTTGGTATAAAATTGAAATGTATACTATTTGTATTGTCAAAGAATTGCATGCACTGAGAAAACATCTTTTTTGTCTTGATGTGCAGAGGAAGGAAACAACTTTCAAACAACTCAGAAACAAGTGGGAAGTAAACTGAAAATGTTTCCAACAGGTTTGCAGTAAGTGCTTTGGTGTAAAATTGAAATGTAAACTACTTTAATGTCAGAGCATTGTATGCACTGAGATAGCAACTTTTTTGTCCTGATGACCAGAGCCATGAAACAACTTTCAAACTACTGATAATCATGTGGAAAGTTAACCTAAGGTGTTTCCATTAGGTTTGCTTTAAGTACTTTGGTGTAAAATTGAAATGTATACTATTTGTATTGTCAAAGCATTGTATGCACAGAGAAAACATCTTTTTTGTCTTGATGTGCAGAGGAATGAAATCACTTTCAAACAACTTCGAAACAAGTGGGAAGTAAACTTAAAATGTTTCCATCAGGTTTGCAGTAAGCACTTTGGCGTAAAATTGAAATGTATACTACTTTAATGTCAGAGCACTCTATGCACTGAGGCAGCAACTTTTTTGCCTTGATGACCAGAGCCATGAAACAACTTTCAAACTACTCATAACCATGTGGGAAGTTAACCTAAAGTGTTTCCATTAAGTTTGCACTCTGTACTTTGGTGTAAAATTGAAATGTATGCTATTTGTATTGTCAAAGCATTGTATGCACTGAGAAAACATCTTTTTTGTCTTGATGTGCAGAGGAATGAAACAGCTTTCAAACAACTCAGAAACAAGTGGGAAGTGAACTTAAAATGTTTCCTTCTGGTTTGCAGTCTGCACTTTGGTGTAAAATTGAAATGTATACTACTTTAATGTCAGAGAATTGTATGCACTGAGATAGCAACTTTTTTGTCTTGATGACCAGAGCCATGAAACAACTTTCAAACTATTCATAATCATGTGGTAAGTTAACTTAAGGTGTTTCCATTAGGTTTGCTTTAAGCACTTTGGTGTAAAATTGAAATGTATGCTACTTTGATATCAGAGCACTTTATCAACTGAGATAGCAACTTTTTTGCCTTGAAGACCAGAGCCATGAAACAACTTTCAAACTACTCATAACCATGTGGGAAGTTAACCTAAAGTGTTTCCATTAGGTTTGCACTCTGTTCTTTGGTGTAAAATTGAAATGTATACTATTTGTATTGTCAAAGCATTGCATGCACTGAGAAAACATCTTTTTTGTCTTGATGTGCAGAGGAAGGAAACAACTTTCAAACAACTCAGAAACAAGTGGGAAGTAAACTGAAAATGTTTCCAACAGGTTTGCAGTAAGTACTTTGGTGTAAAATTGAAATGTAAACTACTTTAATGTCAGAGCATTGTAGGCACTGAGATAGCAACTTTTTTGTCTTGATGACGAGAGCCATGAAACAACTTTCAAACTACTCATAATCATGTGGAAACTTAACTTAAGCTGTTTCCATTAGGTTTACTTTAAGTAGTTTGGTGTAAAATTGCAATGTATGCTACTTTGATATCAGAGCACTTTATCAACTGAGATAGCAACTTTTTTGCCTTGAAGACCAGAGCCATGAAACAACTTTCAAACTACTCATAACCATGTGGGAAGTTCACCTAAAGTGTTTCCATTAGGTTTGCACTCTGTTCTTTGGTGTAAAATTGAAATGTATACTATTTGTATTGTCAAAGCATTGCATGCACTGAGAAAACATCTTTTTTGTCTTGATGTGCAGAGGAAGGAAACAACTTTCAAACAACTCAGAAACAAGTGGGAAGTAAACTGAAAATGTTTCCAACAGGTTTGCAGTAAGTACTTTGGTGTAAAATTGAAATGTAAACTACTTTAATGTCAGAGCATTGTAGGCACTGAGATAGCAACTTTTTTGTCTTGATGACCAGAGCCATGAAACAACTTTCAAACTACTCATAATCATGTGGAAACTTAACTTAAGCTGTTTCCATTAGGTTTACTTTAAGTAGTTTGGTGTAAAATTGCAATGTATAGTATTTGTATTGTCAAAGCATTGCATGCACTGAGAAAACATCTTTTTTGTCTTGATGTGCAGCGGAATGAAACAACTTTCAAACAACTCAGAAACAAGTGGGAAGTAAACTTAATATGTTTCCAACTGGTTTGCACTCTGCACTTTGGTGTAAAATTGAAATGTATAGTACTGAAATCTAAGAGCATTGTATGACCTGAGATATCAACTTTTTTGTCCTGATTACCAGAGCCATGAAACAACTTACAAACTACTGATAATCATGTGGAAAGTTAACCTAAGGTGTTTCCATTAGGTTTGCTTTAAGTGCTTTGGTGTAAAATTGCAATGTATACTATTTGTATTGTCAAAGCTTTGCATGCACTGAGAAAACATCTTTTTTGTCTTGATGTGCAGAGGAATGAAACAACTTTCAAACAACTCAGAAACAAGTGGGAAGTAAACTTAATATGTTTCCAACTGGTTTGCACTCTGTAGTTTGGTGTAAAATTGAAATGTGTACTACTGAAATCTAAGAGCATTGTATGACCTAAGATAGCAACTTCTTTGTCCTGATGACCAGAGCCATGAAACAACTTTCAAACTACTCATAACCTGTGGGAAGTTAACCTAAAGTGTTTCCATTAAGTTTGCACTCTGTACTTTGGTGTAAAATTGAAATGTATACTATTTGTATTGTCAAAGCATTGCATGTACTGAGAAAACATCTTTTTTGTCTTGATGTGCAGAGGAATGAAACAACTTTCAAACAACTCAGAAACAAGTGGGAAGTAAACTTAATATGTTTGCAACTGGTTTGCAGTAAGAACTTTGGTGTAAAATTGAAATTTATACTAATTTAATGTCAGAGCACTGTATGCACTGAGATTGCAACTTTTTTGTCTTGATGACCAGAGCCATGAAACAACTTTCAAACTACTCATAATCATGTGGAAAGTTAACTTAAGATGTTTCCATTAGGTTTACTTTAAGTAGTTTTTGGTGTAAAATTGCAATGTATACTATTTGTATTGTCAAAGCATTGCATGCACTGAGAAAACATCCTTTTTGTCTTGATGTGCAGAGGAATGAAACAACTTTCAAACAACTCAGAAAGAAGTGGGAAGTAAATTTAAAATGTTTCCATCTGTTTTGCACTCTGCACTTTGGTGGAAAATTGAAATGTATACTACTTTAATGTCAGAGCATTGTATTCACTGAGATAGCAACTTTTTTGTCTTGATAACCAGAGCCATGAAACAACTTTCAAACTATTCATAATCATGTGGAAAGTTAACTTAAGGTGTTTCCATTAGGCTTCCTTTAAGCACTTTGGTGTAAAATTGAAATGTATGCTACTTTGATGTCAGAGCACTTTATCAACTGAGATAGCAACTATTTTGCCTTGATGACCAGAGCCATGAAACAACTTTCAAACTACTCATAACCATGTGGGAAGTTAACCTAAAGTGTTTCCATTAGGTTTGCACTCTGTACTTTGGTATAAAATTGAAATGTATACTATTTGTATTGTCAAAGAATTGCATGCACTGAGAAAACATCTTTTTTGTCTTGATGTGCAGAGGAAGGAAACAACTTTCAAACAACTCAGAAACAAGTGGGAAGTAAACTGAAAATGTTTCCAACAGGTTTGCAGTAAGTGCTTTGGTGTAAAATTGAAATGTAAACTACTTTAATGTCAGAGCATTGTATGCACTGAGATAGCAACTTTTTTGTCCTGATGACCAGAGCCATGAAACAACTTTCAAACTACTGATAATCATGTGGAAAGTTAACCTAAGGTGTTTCCATTAGGTTTGCTTTAAGTACTTTGGTGTAAAATTGAAATGTATACTATTTGTATTGTCAAAGCATTGTATGCACAGAGAAAACATCTTTTTTGTCTTGATGTGCAGAGGAATGAAATCACTTTCAAACAACTTCGAAACAAGTGGGAAGTAAACTTAAAATGTTTCCATCAGGTTTGCAGTAAGCACTTTGGCGTAAAATTGAAATGTATACTACTTTAATGTCAGAGCACTCTATGCACTGAGGCAGCAACTTTTTTGCCTTGATGACCAGAGCCATGAAACAACTTTCAAACTACTCATAACCATGTGGGAAGTTAACCTAAAGTGTTTCCATTAAGTTTGCACTCTGTACTTTGGTGTAAAATTGAAATGTATGCTATTTGTATTGTCAAAGCATTGTATGCACTGAGAAAACATCTTTTTTGTCTTGATGTGCAGAGGAATGAAACAGCTTTCAAACAACTCAGAAACAAGTGGGAAGTGAACTTAAAATGTTTCCTTCTGGTTTGCAGTCTGCACTTTGGTGTAAAATTGAAATGTATACTACTTTAATGTCAGAGAATTGTATGCACTGAGATAGCAACTTTTTTGTCTTGATGACCAGAGCCATGAAACAACTTTCAAACTATTCATAATCATGTGGTAAGTTAACTTAAGGTGTTTCCATTAGGTTTGCTTTAAGCACTTTGGTGTAAAATTGAAATGTATGCTACTTTGATATCAGAGCACTTTATCAACTGAGATAGCAACTTTTTTGCCTTGAAGACCAGAGCCATGAAACAACTTTCAAACTACTCATAACCATGTGGGAAGTTAACCTAAAGTGTTTCCATTAGGTTTGCACTCTGTTCTTTGGTGTAAAATTGAAATGTATACTATTTGTATTGTCAAAGCATTGCATGCACTGAGAAAACATCTTTTTTGTCTTGATGTGCAGAGGAAGGAAACAACTTTCAAACAACTCAGAAACAAGTGGGAAGTAAACTGAAAATGTTTCCAACAGGTTTGCAGTAAGTACTTTGGTGTAAAATTGAAATGTAAACTACTTTAATGTCAGAGCATTGTAGGCACTGAGATAGCAACTTTTTTGTCTTGATGACCAGAGCCATGAAACAACTTTCAAACTACTCATAATCATGTGGAAACTTAACTTAAGCTGTTTCCATTAGGTTTACTTTAAGTAGTTTGGTGTAAAATTGCAATGTATGCTACTTTGATATCAGAGCACTTTATCAACTGAGATAGCAACTTTTTTGCCTTGAAGACCAGAGCCATGAAACAACTTTCAAACTACTCATAACCATGTGGGAAGTTAACCTAAAGTGTTTCCATTAGGTTTGCACTCTGTTCTTTGGTGTAAAATTGAAATGTATACTATTTGTATTGTCAAAGCATTGCATGCACTGAGAAAACATCTTTTTTGTCTTGATGTGCAGAGGAAGGAAACAACTTTCAAACAACTCAGAAACAAGTGGGAAGTAAACTGAAAATGTTTCCAACAGGTTTGCAGTAAGTACTTTGGTGTAAAATTGAAATGTAAACTACTTTAATGTCAGAGCATTGTAGGCACTGAGATAGCAACTTTTTTGTCTTGATGACCAGAGCCATGAAACAACTTTCAAACTACTCATAATCATGTGGAAACTTAACTTAAGCTGTTTCCATTAGGTTTACTTTAAGTAGTTTGTTGTAAAATTGCAATGTATAGTATTTGTATTGTCAAAGCATTGCATGCACTGAGAAAACATCTTTTTTGTCTTGATGTGCAGCGGAATGAAACAACTTTCAAACAACTCAGAAACAAGTGGGAAGTAAACTTAATATGTTTCCAACTGGTTTGCACTCTGCACTTTGGTGTAAAATTGAAATGTATAGTACTGAAATCTAAGAGCATTGTATGACCTGAGATATCAACTTTTTTGTCCTGATTACCAGAGCCATGAAACAACTTACAAACTACTGATAATCATGTGGAAAGTTAACCTAAGGTGTTTCCATTAGGTTTGCTTTAAGTGCTTTGGTGTAAAATTGCAATGTATACTATTTGTATTGTCAAAGCTTTGCATGCACTGAGAAAACATCTTTTTTGTCTTGATGTGCAGAGGAATGAAACAACTTTCAAACAACTCAGAAACAAGTGGGAAGTAAACTTAATATGTTTCCAACTGGTTTGCACTCTGTAGTTTGGTGTAAAATTGAAATGTGTACTACTGAAATCTAAGAGCATTGTATGACCTAAGATAGCAACTTCTTTGTCCTGATGACCAGAGCCATGAAACAACTTTCAAACTACTCATAACCTGTGGGAAGTTAACCTAAAGTGTTTCCATTAAGTTTGCACTCTGTACTTTGGTGTAAAATTGAAATGTATACTATTTGTATTGTCAAAGCATTGCATGTACTGAGAAAACATCTTTTTTGTCTTGATGTGCAGAGGAATGAAACAACTTTCAAACAACTCAGAAACAAGTGGGAAGTAAACTTAATATGTTTGCAACTGGTTTGCAGTAAGAACTTTGGTGTAAAATTGAAATTTATACTAATTTAATGTCAGAGCACTGTATGCACTGAGATTGCAACTTTTTTGTCTTGATGACCAGAGCCATGAAACAACTTTCAAACTACTCATAATCATGTGGAAAGTTAACTTAAGATGTTTCCATTAGGTTTACTTTAAGTAGTTTTTGGTGTAAAATTGCAATGTATACTATTTGTATTGTCAAAGCATTGCATGCACTGAGAAAACATCCTTTTTGTCTTGATGTGCAGAGGAATGAAACAACTTTCAAACAACTCAGAAAGAAGTGGGAAGTAAACTTAAAATGTTTCCATCTGTTTTGCACTCTGCACTTTGGTGGAAAATTGAAATGTATACTACTTTAATGTCAGAGCACTTTATCAACTGAGATAGCAACTTTTTTGCCTTGATGACCAGAGCCATGAAACAACTTTCAAACTACTCATAACCATGTGGGAAGTTAACCTAAAGTGTTTCCATTAGGTTTGCACTCTGTACTTTGGTATAAAATTGAAATGTATACTATTTGTATTGTCAAAGAATTGCATGCACTGAGAAAACATCTTTTTTGTCTTGATGTGCAGAGGAAGGAAACAACTTTCAAACAACTCAGAAACAAGTGGGAAGTAAACTGAAAATGTTTCCAACAGGTTTGCAGTAAGTGCTTTGGTGTAAAATTGAAATGTAAACTACTTTAATGTCAGAGCATTGTATGCACTGAGATAGCAACTTTTTTGTCCTGATGACCAGAGCCATGAAACAACTTTCAAACTACTGATAATCATGTGGAAAGTTAACCTAAGGTGTTTCCATTAGGTTTGCTTTAAGTACTTTGGTGTAAAATTGAAATGTATACTATTTGTATTGTCAAAGCATTGTATGCACAGAGAAAACATCTTTTTTGTCTTGATGTGCAGAGGAATGAAATCACTTTCAAACAACTTCGAAACAAGTGGGAAGTAAACTTAAAATGTTTCCATCGGGTTTGCAGTAAGCACTTTGGCGTAAAATTGAAATGTATACTACTTTAATGTCAGAGCACTCTATGCACTGAGGCAGCAACTTTTTTGCCTTGATGACCAGAGCCATGAAACAACTTTCAAACTACTCATAACCATGTGGGAAGTTAACCTAAAGTGTTTCCATTAAGTTTGCACTCTGTACTTTGGTGTAAAATTGAAATGTATGCTATTTGTATTGTCAAAGCATTGTATGCACTGAGAAAACATCTTTTTTGTCTTGATGTGCAGAGGAATGAAACAGCTTTCAAACAACTCAGAAACAAGTGGGAAGTGAACTTAAAATGTTTCCTTCTGGTTTGCAGTCTGCACTTTGGTGTAAAATTGAAATGTATACTACTTTAATGTCAGAGAATTGTATGCACTGAGATAGCAACTTTTTTGTCTTGATGACCAGAGCCATGAAACAACTTTCAAACTATTCATAATCATGTGGTAAGTTAACTTAAGGTGTTTCAATTAGGTTTGCTTTAAGCACTTTGGTGTAAAATTGAAATGTATGCTACTTTGATATCAGAGCACTTTATCAACTGAGATAGCAACTTTTTTGCCTTGAAGACCAGAGCCATGAAACAACTTTCAAACTACTCATAACCATGTGGGAAGTTAACCTAAAGTGTTTCCATTAGGTTTGCACTCTGTTCTTTGGTGTAAAATTGAAATGTATACTATTTGTATTGTCAAAGCATTGCATGCACTGAGAAAACATCTTTTTTGTCTTGATGTGCAGAGGAAGGAAACAACTTTCAAACAACTCAGAAACAAGTGGGAAGTAAACTGAAAATGTTTCCAACAGGTTTGCAGTAAGTACTTTGGTGTAAAATTGAAATGTAAACTACTTTAATGTCAGAGCATTGTAGGCACTGAGATAGCAACTTTTTTGTCTTGATGACGAGAGCCATGAAACAACTTTCAAACTACTCATAATCATGTGGAAACTTAACTTAAGCTGTTTCCATTAGGTTTACTTTAAGTAGTTTGGTGTAAAATTGCAATGTATAGTATTTGTATTGTCAAAGCATTGCATGCACTGAGAAAACATCTTTTTTGTCTTGATGTGCAGCGGAATGAAACAACTTTCAAACAACTCAGAAACAAGTGGGAAGTAAACTTAATATGTTTCCAACTGGTTTGCACTCTGCACTTTGGTGTAAAATTGAAATGTATAGTACTGAAATCTAAGAGCATTGTATGACCTGAGATATCAACTTTTTTGTCCTGATTACCAGAGCCATGAAACAACTTACAAACTACTGATAATCATGTGGAAAGTTAACCTAAGGTGTTTCCATTAGGTTTGCTTTAAGTGCTTTGGTGTAAAATTGCAATGTATTCTATTTGTATTGTCAAAGCTTTGCATGCACTGAGAAAACATCTTTTTTGTCTTGATGTGCAGAGGAATGAAACAACTTTCAAACAACTCAGAAACAAGTGGGAAGTAAACTTAATATGTTTCCAACTGGTTTGCACTCTGTAGTTTGGTGTAAAATTGAAATGTGTACTACTGAAATCTAAGAGCATTGTATGACCTAAGATAGCAACTTCTTTGTCCTGATGACCAGAGCCATGAAACAACTTTCAAACTACTCATAACCTGTGGGAAGTTAACCTAAAGTGTTTCCATTAAGTTTGCACTCTGTACTTTGGTGTAAAATTGAAATGTATACTATTTGTATTGTCAAAGCATTGCATGTACTGAGAAAACATCTTTTTTGTCTTGATGTGCAGAGGAATGAAACAACTTTCAAACAACTCAGAAACAAGTGGGAAGTAAACTTAATATGTTTGCAACTGGTTTGCAGTAAGAACTTTGGTGTAAAATTGAAATTTATACTAATTTAATGTCAGAGCACTGTATGCACTGAGATTGCAACTTTTTTGTCTTGATGACCAGAGCCATGAAACAACTTTCAAACTACTCATAATCATGTGGAAAGTTAACTTAAGATGTTTCCATTAGGTTTACTTTAAGTAGTTTTTGGTGTAAAATTGCAATGTATACTATTTGTATTGTCAAAGCATTGCATGCACTGAGAAGACATCCTTTTTGTCTTGATGTGCAGAGGAATGAAACAACTTTCAAACAACTCAGAAAGAAGTGGGAAGTAAACTTAAAATGTTTCCATCTGTTTTGCACTCTGCACTTTGGTGGAAAATTGAAATGTATACTACTTTAATGTCAGAGCACTTTATCAACTGAGATAGCAGCTTTTTTGCCTTGATGACCAGAGCCATGAAACAACTTTCAAACTACTCATAACCATGTGGGAAGTTAACCTAAAGTGTTTCCATTAGGTTTGCACTCTGTACTTTGGTATAAAATTGAAATGTATACTATTTGTATTGTCAAAGAATTGCATGCACTGAGAAAACATCTTTTTTGTCTTGATGTGCAGAGGAAGGAAACAACTTTCAAACAACTCAGAAACAAGTGGGAAGTAAACTGAAAATGTTTCCAACAGGTTTGCAGTACGTGCTTTGGTGTAAAATTGAAATGTAAACTACTTTAATGTCAGAGCATTGTAGGCACTGAGATAGCAACTTTTTTGTCTTGATGACGAGAGCCATGAAACAACTTTCAAACTACTCATAATCATGTGGAAACTTAACTTAAGCTGTTTCCATTAGGTTTACTTTAAGTAGTTTGGTGTAAAATTGCAATGTATAGTATTTGTATTGTCAAAGCATTGCATGCACTGAGAAAACATCTTTTTTGTCTTGATGTGCAGCGGAATGAAACAACTTTCAAACAACTCAGAAACAAGTGGGAAGTAAACTTAATATGTTTCCAACTGGTTTGCACTCTGCACTTTGGTGTAAAATTGAAATGTATAGTACTGAAATCTAAGAGCATTGTATGACCTGAGATATCAACTTTTTTGTCCTGATTACCAGAGCCATGAAACAACTTACAAACTACTGATAATCATGTGGAAAGTTAACCTAAGGTGTTTCCATTAGGTTTGCTTTAAGTGCTTTGGTGTAAAATTGCAATGTATACTATTTGTATTGTCAAAGCTTTGCATGCACTGAGAAAACATCTTTTTTGTCTTGATGTGCAGAGGAAGGAAACAACTTTCAAACAACTCAGAAACAAGTGGGAAGTAAACTGAAAATGTTTCCAACAGGTTTGCAGTACGTGCTTTGGTGTAAAATTGAAATGTAAACTACTTTAATTGCAGAGCATTGTAGGCACTGAGATAGCAACTTTTTTGTCTTGATGACGAGAGCCATGAAACAACTTTCAAACTACTCATAATCATGTGGAAACTTAACTTAAGCTGTTTCCATTAGGTTTACTTTAAGTAGTTTGGTGTAAAATTGCAATGTATAGTATTTGTATTGTCAAAGCATTGCATGCACTGAGAAAACATCTTTTTTGTCTTGATGTGCAGCGGAATGAAACAACTTTCAAACAACTCAGAAACAAGTGGGAAGTAAACTTAATATGTTTCCAACTGGTTTGCACTCTGCACTTTGGTGTAAAATTGAAATGTATAGTACTGAAATCTAAGAGCATTGTATGACCTGAGATATCAACTTTTTTGTCCTGATTACCAGAGCCATGAAACAACTTACAAACTACTGATAATCATGTGGAAAGTTAACCTAAGGTGTTTCCATTAGGTTTGCTTTAAGTGCTTTGGTGTAAAATTGCAATGTATACTATTTGTATTGTCAAAGCTTTGCATGCACTGAGAAAACATCTTTTTTGTCTTGATGTGCAGAGGAATGAAACAACTTTCAAACAACTCAGAAACAAGTGGGAAGTAAACTTAATATGTTTCCAACTGGTTTGCACTCTGTAGTTTGGTGTAAAATTGAAATGTGTACTACTGAAATCTAAGAGCATTGTATGACCTAAGATAGCAACTTCTTTGTCCTGATGACCAGAGCCATGAAACAACTTTCAAACTACTCATAACCTGTGGGAAGTTAACCTAAAGTGTTTCCATTAAGTTTGCACTCTGTACTTTGGTGTAAAATTGAAATGTATACTATTTGTATTGTCAAAGCATTGCATGTACTGAGAAAACATCTTTTTTGTCTTGATGTGCAGAGGAATGAAACAACTTTCAAACAACTCAGAAACAAGTGGGAAGTAAACTTAATATGTTTGCAACTGGTTTGCAGTAAGAACTTTGGTGTAAAATTGAAATTTATACTAATTTAATGTCAGAGCACTGTATGCACTGAGATTGCAACTTTTTTGTCTTGATGACCAGAGCCATGAAACAACTTTCAAACTACTCATAATCATGTGGAAAGTTAACTTAAGATGTTTCCATTAGGTTTACTTTAAGTAGTTTTTGGTGTAAAATTGCAATGTATACTATTTGTATTGTCAAAGCATTGCATGCACTGAGAAAACATCCTTTTTGTCTTGATGTGCAGAGGAATGAAACAACTTTCAAACAACTCAGAAAGAAGTGGGAAGTAAACTTAAAATGTTTCCATCTGTTTTGCACTCTGCACTTTGGTGGAAAATTGAAATGTATACTACTTTAATGTCAGAGCACTTTATCAACTGAGATAGCAACTTTTTTGCCTTGATGACCAGAGCCATGAAACAACTTTCAAACTACTCATAACCATGTGGGAAGTTAACCTAAAGTGTTTCCATTAGGTTTGCACTCTGTACTTTGGTATAAAATTGAAATGTATACTATTTGTATTGTCAAAGAATTGCATGCACTGAGAAAACATCTTTTTTGTCTTGATGTGCAGAGGAAGGAAACAACTTTCAAACAACTCAGAAACAAGTGGGAAGTAAACTGAAAATGTTTCCAACAGGTTTGCAGTAAGTGCTTTGGTGTAAAATTGAAATGTAAACTACTTTAATGTCAGAGCATTGTATGCACTGAGATAGCAACTTTTTTGTCCTGATGACCAGAGCCATGAAACAACTTTCAAACTACTGATAATCATGTGGAAAGTTAACCTAAGGTGTTTCCATTAGGTTTGCTTTAAGTACTTTGGTGTAAAATTGAAATGTATACTATTTGTATTGTCAAAGCATTGTATGCACAGAGAAAACATCTTTTTTGTCTTGATGTGCAGAGGAATGAAATCACTTTCAAACAACTTCGAAACAAGTGGGAAGTAAACTTAAAATGTTTCCATCAGGTTTGCAGTAAGCACTTTGGCGTAAAATTGAAATGTATACTACTTTAATGTCAGAGCACTCTATGCACTGAGGCAGCAACTTTTTTGCCTTGATGACCAGAGCCATGAAACAACTTTCAAACTACTCATAACCATGTGGGAAGTTAACCTAAAGTGTTTCCATTAAGTTTGCACTCTGTACTTTGGTGTAAAATTGAAATGTATGCTATTTGTATTGTCAAAGCATTGTATGCACTGAGAAAACATCTTTTTTGTCTTGATGTGCAGAGGAATGAAACAGCTTTCAAACAACTCAGAAACAAGTGGGAAGTGAACTTAAAATGTTTCCTTCTGGTTTGCAGTCTGCACTTTGGTGTAAAATTGAAATGTATACTACTTTAATGTCAGAGAATTGTATGCACTGAGATAGCAACTTTTTTGTCTTGATGACCAGAGCCATGAAACAACTTTCAAACTATTCATAATCATGTGGTAAGTTAACTTAAGGTGTTTCCATTAGGTTTGCTTTAAGCACTTTGGTGTAAAATTGAAATGTATGCTACTTTGATATCAGAGCACTTTATCAACTGAGATAGCAACTTTTTTGCCTTGAAGACCAGAGCCATGAAACAACTTTCAAACTACTCATAACCATGTGGGAAGTTAACCTAAAGTGTTTCCATTAGGTTTGCACTCTGTTCTTTGGTGTAAAATTGAAATGTATACTATTTGTATTGTCAAAGCATTGCATGCACTGAGAAAACATCTTTTTTGTCTTGATGTGCAGAGGAAGGAAACAACTTTCAAACAACTCAGAAACAAGTGGGAAGTAAACTGAAAATGTTTCCAACAGGTTTGCAGTAAGTACTTTGGTGTAAAATTGAAATGTAAACTACTTTAATGTCAGAGCATTGTAGGCACTGAGATAGCAACTTTTTTGTCTTGATGACGAGAGCCATGAAACAACTTTCAAACTACTCATAATCATGTGGAAACTTAACTTAAGCTGTTTCCATTAGGTTTACTTTAAGTAGTTTGGTGTAAAATTGCAATGTATAGTATTTGTATTGTCAAAGCATTGCATGCACTGAGAAAACATCTTTTTTGTCTTGATGTGCAGCGGAATGAAACAACTTTCAAACAACTCAGAAACAAGTGGGAAGTAAACTTAATATGTTTCCAACTGGTTTGCACTCTGCACTTTGGTGTAAAATTGAAATGTATAGTACTGAAATCTAAGAGCATTGTATGACCTGAGATATCAACTTTTTTGTCCTGATTACCAGAGCCATGAAACAACTTACAAACTACTGATAATCATGTGGAAAGTTAACCTAAGGTGTTTCCATTAGGTTTGCTTTAAGTGCTTTGGTGTAAAATTGCAATGTATACTATTTGTATTGTCAAAGCTTTGCATGCACTGAGAAAACATCTTTTTTGTCTTGATGTGCAGAGGAATGAAACAACTTTCAAACAACTCAGAAACAAGTGGGAAGTAAACTTAATATATTTCCAACTGGTTTGCACTCTGTAGTTTGGTGTAAAATTGAAATGTGTACTACTGAAATCTAAGAGCATTGTATGACCTAAGATAGCAACTTCTTTGTCCTGATGACCAGAGCCATGAAACAACTTTCAAACTACTCATAACCTGTGGGAAGTTAACCTAAAGTGTTTCCATTAAGTTTGCACTCTGTACTTTGGTGTAAAATTGAAATGTATACTATTTGTATTGTCAAAGCATTGTATGTACTGAGAAAACATCTTTTTTGTCTTGATGTGCAGAGGAATGAAACAACTTTCAAACAACTCAGAAACAAGTGGGAAGTAAACTTAATAGGTTTGCAACTGGTTTGCAGTAAGAACTTTGGTGTAAAATTGAAATTTATACTAATTTAATGTCAGAGCACTGTATGCACTGAGATTGCAACTTTTTTGTCTTGATGACCAGAGCCATGAAACAACTTTCAAACTACTCATAATCATGTGGAAAGTTAACTTAAGATGTTTCCATTAGGTTTACTTTAAGTAGTTTTTGGTGTAAAATTGCAATGTATACTATTTGTATTGTCAAAGCATTGCATGCACTGAGAAAACATCCTTTTTGTCTTGATGTGCAGAGGAATGAAACAACTTTCAAACAACTCAGAAAGAAGTGGGAAGTAAACTTAAAATGTTTCCATCTGTTTTGCACTCTGCACTTTGGTGGAAAATTGAAATGTATACTACTTTAATGTCAGAGCATTGTATTCACTGAGATAGCAACTTTTTTGTCTTGATAACCAGAGCCATGAAACAACTTTCAAACTATTCATAATCATGTGGAAAGTTAACTTAAGGTGTTTCCATTAGGCTTCCTTTAAGCACTTTGGTGTAAAATTGAAATGTATGCTACTTTGATGTCAGAGCACTTTATCAACTGAGATAGCAGCTTTTTTGCCTTGATGACCAGAGCCATGAAACAACTTTCAAACTACTCATAACCATGTGGGAAGTTAACCTAAAGTGTTTCCATTAGGTTTGCACTCTGTACTTTGGTATAAAATTGAAATGTATACTATTTGTATTGTCAAAGAATTGCATGCACTGAGAAAACATCTTTTTTGTCTTGATGTGCAGAGGAAGGAAACAACTTTCAAACAACTCAGAAACAAGTGGGAAGTAAACTGAAAATGTTTCCAACAGGTTTGCAGTACGTGCTTTGGTGTAAAATTGAAATGTAAACTACTTTAATGTCAGAGCATTGTATGCACTGAGATAGCAACTATTTTGTCCTGATGACCAGAGCCATGAAACAACTTTCAAACTACTGATAATCATGTGGAAAGTTAACCTAAGGTGTTTCCATTAGGTTTGCTTTAAGTACTTTGGTGTAAAATTGAAATGTATACTATTTGTATTGTCAAAGCATTGTATGCACAGAGAAAACATCTTTTTTGTCTTGATGTGCAGAGGAATGAAATCACTTTCAAACAACTTCGAAACAAGTGGGAAGTAAACTTAAAATGTTTCCATCAGGTTTGCAGTAAGCACTTTGGCGTAAAATTGAAATGTATACTACTTTAATGTCAGAGCACTCTAGGCACTGAGGCAGCAACTTTTTTGCCTTGATGACCAGAGCCATGAAACAACTTTCAAACTACTCATAACCATGTGGGAAGTTAACCTAAAGTGTTTCCATTAAGTTTGCACTCTGTACTTTGGTGTAAAATTGAAATGTATGCTATTTGTATTGTCAAAGCATTGTATGCACTGAGAAAACATCTTTTTTGTCTTGATGTGCAGAGGAATGAAACAGCTTTCAAACAACTCAGAAACAAGTGGGAAGTGAACTTAAAATGTTTCCTTCTGGTTTGCAGTCTGCACTTTGGTGTAAAATTGAAATGTATACTACTTTAATGTCAGAGAATTGTATGCACTGAGATAGCAACTTTTTTGTCTTGATGACCAGAGCCATGAAACAACTTTCAAACTATTCATAATCATGTGGTAAGTTAACTTAAGGTGTTTCCATTAGGTTTGCTTTAAGCACTTTGGTGTAAAATTGAAATGTATGCTACTTTGATATCAGAGCACTTTATCAACTGAGATAGCAACTTTTTTGCCTTGAAGACCAGAGCCATGAAACAACTTTCAAACTACTCATAACCATGTGGGAAGTTAACCTAAAGTGTTTCCATTAGGTTTGCACTCTGTTCTTTGGTGTAAAATTGAAATGTATACTATTTGTATTGTCAAAGCATTGCATGCACTGAGAAAACATCTTTTTTGTCTTGATGTGCAGAGGAAGGAAACAACTTTCAAACAACTCAGAAACAAGTGGGAAGTAAACTGAAAATGTTTCCAACAGGTTTGCAGTAAGTACTTTGGTGTAAAATTGAAATGTAAACTACTTTAATGTCAGAGCATTGTAGGCACTGAGATAGCAACTTTTTTGTCTTGATGACGAGAGCCATGAAACAACTTTCAAACTACTCATAATCATGTGGAAACTTAACTTAAGCTGTTTCCATTAGGTTTACTTTAAGTAGTTTGGTGTAAAATTGCAATGTATAGTATTTGTATTGTCAAAGCATTGCATGCACTGAGAAAACATCTTTTTTGTCTTGATGTGCAGCGGAATGAAACAACTTTCAAACAACTCAGAAACAAGTGGGAAGTAAACTTAATATGTTTCCAACTGGTTTGCACTCTGCACTTTGGTGTAAAATTGAAATGTATAGTACTGAAATCTAAGAGCATTGTATGACCTGAGATATCAACTTTTTTGTCCTGATTACCAGAGCCATGAAACAACTTACAAACTACTGATAATCATGTGGAAAGTTAACCTAAGGTGTTTCCATTAGGTTTGCTTTAAGTTCTTTGGTGTAAAATTGCAATGTATACTATTTGTATTGTCAAAGCTTTGCATGCACTGAGAAAACATCTTTATTGTCTTGATGTGCAGAGGAATGAAACAACTTTCAAACAACTCAGAAACAAGTGGGAAGTAAACTTAATATGTTTCCAACTGGTTTGCACTCTGTAGTTTGGTGTAAAATTGAAATGTGTACTACTGAAATCTAAGAGCATTGTATGACCTAAGATAGCAACTTCTTTGTCCTGATGACCAGAGCCATGAAACAACTTTCAAACTACTCATAACCTGTGGGAAGTTAACCTAAAGTGTTTCCATTAAGTTTGCACTCTGTACTTTGGTGTAAAATTGAAATGTATACTATTTGTATTGTCAAAGCATTGCATGTACTGAGAAAACATCTTTTTTGTCTTGATGTGCAGAGGAATGAAACAACTTTCAAACAACTCAGAAACAAGTGGGAAGTAAACTTAATATGTTTGCAACTGGTTTGCAGTAAGAACTTTGGTGTAAAATTGAAATTTATACTAATTTAATGTCAGAGCACTGTATGCACTGAGATTGCAACTTTTTTGTCTTGATGACCAGAGCCATGAAACAACTTTCAAACTACTCATAATCATGTGGAAAGTTAACTTAAGATGTTTCCATTAGGTTTACTTTAAGTAGTTTTTGGTGTAAAATTGCAATGTATACTATTTGTATTGTCAAAGCATTGCATGCACTGAGAAAACATCCTTTTTGTCTTGATGTGCAGAGGAATGAAACAACTTTCAAACAACTCAGAAAGAAGTGGGAAGTAAACTTAAAATGTTTCCATCTGTTTTGCACTCTGCACTTTGGTGGAAAATTGAAATGTATACTACTTTAATGTCAGAGCATTGTATTCACTGAGATAGCAACTTTTTTGTCTTGATAACCAGAGCCATGAAACAACTTTCAAACTATTCATAATCATGTGGAAAGTTAACTTAAGGTGTTTCCATTAGGCTTCCTTTAAGCACTTTGGTGTAAAATTGAAATGTATGCTACTTTGATGTCAGAGCACTTTATCAACTGAGATAGCAGCTTTTTTGCCTTGATGACCAGAGCCATGAAACAACTTTCAAACTACTCATAACCATGTGGGAAGTTAACCTAAAGTGTTTCCATTAGGTTTGCACTCTGTACTTTGGTATAAAATTGAAATGTATACTATTTGTATTGTCAAAGAATTGCATGCACTGAGAAAACATCTTTTTTGTCTTGATGTGCAGAGGAAGGAAACAACTTTCAAACAACTCAGAAACAAGTGGGAAGTAAACTGAAAATGTTTCCAACAGGTTTGCAGTAAGTGCTTTGGTGTAAAATTGAAATGTAAACTACTTTAATGTCAGAGCATTGTATGCACTGAGATAGCAACTTTTTTGTCCTGATGACCAGAGCCATGAAACAACTTTCAAACTACTGATAATCATGTGGAAAGTTAACCTAAGGTGTTTCCATTAGGTTTGCTTTAAGTACTTTGGTGTAAAATTGAAATGTATACTATTTGTATTGTCAAAGCATTGTATGCACAGAGAAAACATCTTTTTTGTCTTGATGTGCAGAGGAATGAAATCACTTTCAAACAACTTCGAAACAAGTGGGAAGTAAACTTAAAATGTTTCCATCAGGTTTGCAGTAAGCACTTTGGCGTAAAATTGAAATGTATACTACTTTAATGTCAGAGCACTCTATGCACTGAGGCAGCAACTTTTTTGCCTTGATGACCAGAGCCATGAAACAACTTTCAAACTACTCATAACCATGTGGGAAGTTAACCTAAAGTGTTTCCATTAAGTTTGCACTCTGTACTTTGGTGTAAAATTGAAATGTATGCTATTTGTATTGTCAAAGCATTGTATGCACTGAGAAAACATCTTTTTTGTCTTGATGTGCAGAGGAATGAAACAGCTTTCAAACAACTCAGAAACAAGTGGGAAGTGAACTTAAAATGTTTCCTTCTGGTTTGCAGTCTGCACTTTGGTGTAAAATTGAAATGTATACTACTTTAATGTCAGAGAATTGTATGCACTGAGATAGCAACTTTTTTGTCTTGATGACCAGAGCCATGAAACAACTTTCAAACTATTCATAATCATGTGGTAAGTTAACTTAAGGTGTTTCCATTAGGTTTGCTTTAAGCACTTTGGTGTAAAATTGAAATGTATGCTACTTTGATATCAGAGCACTTTATCAACTGAGATAGCAACTTTTTTGCCTTGAAGACCAGAGCCATGAAACAACTTTCAAACTACTCATAACCATGTGGGAAGTTAACCTAAAGTGTTTCCATTAGGTTTGCACTCTGTTCTTTGGTGTAAAATTGAAATGTATACTATTTGTATTGTCAAAGCATTGCATGCACTGAGAAAACATCTTTTTTGTCTTGATGTGCAGAGGAAGGAAACAACTTTCAAACAACTCAGAAACAAGTGGGAAGTAAACTGAAAATGTTTCCAACAGGTTTGCAGTAAGTACTTTGGTGTAAAATTGAAATGTAAACTACTTTAATGTCAGAGCATTGTAGGCACTGAGATAGCAACTTTTTTGTCTTGATGACGAGAGCCATGAAACAACTTTCAAACTACTCATAATCATGTGGAAACTTAACTTAAGCTGTTTCCATTAGGTTTACTTTAAGTAGTTTGGTGTAAAATTGCAATGTATGCTACTTTGATATCAGAGCACTTTATCAACTGAGATAGCAACTTTTTTGCCTTGAAGACCAGAGCCATGAAACAACTTTCAAACTACTCATAACCATGTGGGAAGTTAACCTAAAGTGTTTCCATTAGGTTTGCACTCTGTTCTTTGGTGTAAAATTGAAATGTATACTATTTGTATTGTCAAAGCATTGCATGCACTGAGAAAACATCTTTTTTGTCTTGATGTGCAGAGGAAGGAAACAACTTTCAAACAACTCAGAAACAAGTGGGAAGTAAACTGAAAATGTTTCCAACAGGTTTGCAGTAAGTACTTTGGTGTAAAATTGAAATGTAAACTACTTTAATGTCAGAGCATTGTAGGCACTGAGATAGCAACTTTTTTGTCTTGATGACCAGAGCCATGAAACAACTTTCAAACTACTCATAATCATGTGGAAACTTAACTTAAGCTGTTTCCATTAGGTTTACTTTAAGTAGTTTGGTGTAAAATTGCAATGTATAGTATTTGTATTGTCAAAGCATTGCATGCACTGAGAAAACATCTTTTTTGTCTTGATGTGCAGCGGAATGAAACAACTTTCAAACAACTCAGAAACAAGTGGGAAGTAAACTTAATATGTTTCCAACTGGTTTGCACTCTGCACTTTGGTGTAAAATTGAAATGTATAGTACTGAAATCTAAGAGCATTGTATGACCTGAGATATCAACTTTTTTGTCCTGATTACCAGAGCCATGAAACAACTTACAAACTACTGATAATCATGTGGAAAGTTAACCTAAGGTGTTTCCATTAGGTTTGCTTTAAGTGCTTTGGTGTAAAATTGCAATGTATACTATTTGTATTGTCAAAGCTTTGCATGCACTGAGAAAACATCTTTTTTGTCTTGATGTGCAGAGGAATGAAACAACTTTCAAACAACTCAGAAACAAGTGGGAAGTAAACTTAATATGTTTCCAACTGGTTTGCACTCTGTAGTTTGGTGTAAAATTGAAATGTGTACTACTGAAATCTAAGAGCATTGTATGACCTAAGATAGCAACTTCTTTGTCCTGATGACCAGAGCCATGAAACAACTTTCAAACTACTCATAACCTGTGGGAAGTTAACCTAAAGTGTTTCCATTAAGTTTGCACTCTGTACTTTGGTGTAAAATTGAAATGTATACTATTTGTATTGTCAAAGCATTGCATGTACTGAGAAAACATCTTTTTTGTCTTGATGTGCAGAGGAATGAAACAACTTTCAAACAACTCAGAAACAAGTGGGAAGTAAACTTAATATGTTTGCAACTGGTTTGCAGTAAGAACTTTGGTGTAAAATTGAAATTTATACTAATTTAATGTCAGAGCACTGTATGCACTGAGATTGCAACTTTTTTGTCTTGATGACCAGAGCCATGAAACAACTTTCAAACTACTCATAATCATGTGGAAAGTTAACTTAAGATGTTTCCATTAGGTTTACTTTAAGTAGTTTTTGGTGTAAAATTGCAATGTATACTATTTGTATTGTCAAAGCATTGCATGCACTGAGAAAACATCCTTTTTGTCTTGATGTGCAGAGGAATGAAACAACTTTCAAACAACTCAGAAAGAAGTGGGAAGTAAACTTAAAATGTTTCCATCTGTTTTGCACTCTGCACTTTGGTGGAAAATTGAAATGTATACTACTTTAATGTCAGAGCATTGTATTCACTGAGATAGCAACTTTTTTGTCTTGATAACCAGAGCCATGAAACAACCTTCAAACTATTCATAATCATGTGGAAAGTTAACTTAAGGTGTTTCCATTAGGCTTCCTTTAAGCACTTTGGTGTAAAATTGAAATGTATGCAACTTTGATGTCAGAGCACTTTATCAACTGAGATAGCAACTATTTTGCCTTGATGACCAGAGCCATGAAACAACTTTCAAACTACTCATAACCATGTGGGAAGTTAACCTAAAGTGTTTCCATTAGGTTTGCACTCTGTACTTTGGTATAAAATTGAAATGTATACTATTTGTATTGTCAAAGAATTGCATGCACTGAGAAAACATCTTTTTTGTCTTGATGTGCAGAGGAATGAAACAGCTTTCAAACAACTCAGAAACAAGTGGGAAGTGAACTTAAAATGTTTCCTTCTGGTTTGCAGTCTGCACTTTGGTGTAAAATTGAAATGTATACTACTTTAATGTCAGAGAATTGTATGCACTGAGATAGCAACTTTTTTGTCTTGATGACCAGAGCCATGAAACAACTTTCAAACTATTCATAATCATGTGGTAAGTTAACTTAAGGTGTTTCCATTAGGTTTGCTTTAAGCACTTTGGTGTAAAATTGAAATGTATGCTACTTTGATATCAGAGCACTTTATCAACTGAGATAGCAACTTTTTTGCCTTGAAGACCAGAGCCATGAAACAACTTTCAAACTACTCATAACCATGTGGGAAGTTAACCTAAAGTGTTTCCATTAGGTTTGCACTCTGTTCTTTGGTGTAAAATTGAAATGTATACTATTTGTATTGTCAAAGCATTGCATGCACTGAGAAAACATCTTTTTTGTCTTGATGTGCAGAGGAAGGAAACAACTTTCAAACAACTCAGAAACAAGTGGGAAGTAAACTGAAAATGTTTCCAACAGGTTTGCAGTAAGTACTTTGGTGTAAAATTGAAATGTAAACTACTTTAATGTCAGAGCATTGTAGGCACTGAGATAGCAACTTTTTTGTCTTGATGACCAGAGCCATGAAACAACTTTCAAACTACTCATAATCATGTGGAAACTTAACTTAAGCTGTTTCCATTAGGTTTACTTTAAGTAGTTTGGTGTAAAATTGCAATGTATGCTACTTTGATATCAGAGCACTTTATCAACTGAGATAGCAACTTTTTTGCCTTGAAGACCAGAGCCATGAAACAACTTTCAAACTACTCATAACCATGTGGGAAGTTAACCTAAAGTGTTTCCATTAGGTTTGCACTCTGTTCTTTGGTGTAAAATTGAAATGTATACTATTTGTATTGTCAAAGCATTGCATGCACTGAGAAAACATCTTTTTTGTCTTGATGTGCAGAGGAAGGAAACAACTTTCAAACAACTCAGAAACAAGTGGGAAGTAAACTGAAAATGTTTCCAACAGGTTTGCAGTAAGTACTTTGGTGTAAAATTGAAATGTAAACTACTTTAATGTCAGAGCATTGTAGGCACTGAGATAGCAACTTTTTTGTCTTGATGACCAGAGCCATGAAACAACTTTCAAACTACTCATAATCATGTGGAAACTTAACTTAAGCTGTTTCCATTAGGTTTACTTTAAGTAGTTTGGTGTAAAATTGCAATGTATAGTATTTGTATTGTCAAAGCATTGCATGCACTGAGAAAACATCTTTTTTGTCTTGATGTGCAGCGGAATGAAACAACTTTCAAACAACTCAGAAACAAGTGGGAAGTAAACTTAATATGTTTCCAACTGGTTTGCACTCTGCACTTTGGTGTAAAATTGAAATGTATAGTACTGAAATCTAAGAGCATTGTATGACCTGAGATATCAACTTTTTTGTCCTGATTACCAGAGCCATGAAACAACGTACAAACTACTGATAATCATGTGGAAAGTTAACCTAAGGTGTTTCCATTAGGTTTGCTTTAAGTGCTTTGGTGTAAAATTGCAATGTATACTATTTGTATTGTCAAAGCTTTGCATGCACTGAGAAAACATCTTTTTTGTCTTGATGTGCAGAGGAATGAAACAACTTTCAAACAACTCAGAAACAAGTGGGAAGTAAACTTAATATGTTTCCAACTGGTTTGCACTCTGTAGTTTGGTGTAAAATTGAAATGTGTACTACTGAAATCTAAGAGCATTGTATGACCTAAGATAGCAACTTCTTTGTCCTGATGACCAGAGCCATGAAACAACTTTCAAACTACTCATAACCTGTGGGAAGTTAACCTAAAGTGTTTCCATTAAGTTTGCACTCTGTACTTTGGTGTAAAATTGAAATGTATACTATTTGTATTGTCAAAGCATTGCATGTACTGAGAAAACATCTTTTTTGTCTTGATGTGCAGAGGAATGAAACAACTTTCAAACAACTCAGAAACAAGTGGGAAGTAAACTTAATATGTTTGCAACTGGTTTGCAGTAAGAACTTTGGTGTAAAATTGAAATTTATACTAATTTAATGTCAGAGCACTGTATGCACTGAGATTGCAACTTTTTTGTCTTGATGACCAGAGCCATGAAACAACTTTCAAACTACTCATAATCATGTGGAAAGTTAACTTAAGATGTTTCCATTAGGTTTACTTTAAGTAGTTTTTGGTGTAAAATTGCAATGTATACTATTTGTATTGTCAAAGCATTGCATGCACTGAGAAAACATCCTGTTTGTCTTGATGTGCAGAGGAATGAAACAACTTTCAAACAACTCAGAAAGAAGTGGGAAGTAAACTTAAAATGTTTCCATCTGTTTTGCACTCTGCACTTTGGTGGAAAATTGAAATGTATACTACTTTAATGTCAGAGCATTGTATTCACTGAGATAGCAACTTTTTTGTCTTGATAACCAGAGCCATGAAACAACTTTCAAACTATTCATAATCATGTGGAAAGTTAACTTAAGGTGTTTCCATTAGGCTTCCTTTAAGCACTTTGGTGTAAAATTGAAATGTATGCTACTTTGATGTCAGAGCACTTTATCAACTGAGATAGCAGCTTTTTTGCCTTGATGACCAGAGCCATGAAACAACTTTCAAACTACTCATAACCATGTGGGAAGTTAACCTAAAGTGTTTCCATTAGGTTTGCACTCTGTACTTTGGTATAAAATTGAAATGTATACTATTTGTATTGTCAAAGAATTGCATGCACTGAGAAAACATCTTTTTTGTCTTGATGTGCAGAGGAAGGAAACAACTTTCAAACAACTCAGAAACAAGTGGGAAGTAAACTGAAAATGTTTCCAACAGGTTTGCAGTAAGTGCTTTGGTGTAAAATTGAAATGTAAACTACTTTAATGTCAGAGCATTGTATGCACTGAGATAGCAACTTTTTTGTCCTGATGACCAGAGCCATGAAACAACTTTCAAACTACTGATAATCATGTGGAAAGTTAACCTAAGGTGTTTCCATTAGGTTTGCTTTAAGTACTTTGGTGTAAAATTGAAATGTATACTATTTGTATTGTCAAAGCATTGTATGCACAGAGAAAACATCTTTTTTGTCTTGATGTGCAGAGGAATGAAATCACTTTCAAACAACTTCGAAACAAGTGGGAAGTAAACTTAAAATGTTTCCATCAGGTTTGCAGTAAGCACTTTGGCGTAAAATTGAAATGTATACTACTTTAATGTCAGAGCACTCTATGCACTGAGGCAGCAACTTTTTTGCCTTGATGACCAGAGCCATGAAACAACTTTCAAACTACTCATAACCATGTGGGAAGTTAACCTAAAGTGTTTCCATTAAGTTTGCACTCTGTACTTTGGTGTAAAATTGAAATGTATGCTATTTGTATTGTCAAAGCATTGTATGCACTGAGAAAACATCTTTTTTGTCTTGATGTGCAGAGGAATGAAACAGCTTTCAAACAACTCAGAAACAAGTGGGAAGTGAACTTAAAATGTTTCCTTCTGGTTTGCAGTCTGCACTTTGGTGTAAAATTGAAATGTATACTACTTTAATGTCAGAGAATTGTATGCACTGAGATAGCAACTTTTTTGTCTTGATGACCAGAGCCATGAAACAACTTTCAAACTATTCATAATCATGTGGTAAGTTAACTTAAGGTGTTTCCATTAGGTTTGCTTTAAGCACTTTGGTGTAAAATTGAAATGTATGCTACTTTGATATCAGAGCACTTTATCAACTGAGATAGCAACTTTTTTGCCTTGAAGACCAGAGCCATGAAACAACTTTCAAACTACTCATAACCATGTGGGAAGTTAACCTAAAGTGTTTCCATTAGGTTTGCACTCTGTTCTTTGGTGTAAAATTGAAATGTATACTATTTGTATTGTCAAAGCATTGCATGCACTGAGAAAACATCTTTTTTGTCTTGATGTGCAGAGGAAGGAAACAACTTTCAAACAACTCAGAAACAAGTGGGAAGTAAACTGAAAATGTTTCCAACAGGTTTGCAGTAAGTACTTTGGTGTAAAATTGAAATGTAAACTACTTTAATGTCAGAGCATTGTAGGCACTGAGATAGCAACTTTTTTGTCTTGATGACGAGAGCCATGAAACAACTTTCAAACTACTCATAATCATGTGGAAACTTAACTTAAGCTGTTTCCATTAGGTTTACTTTAAGTAGTTTGGTGTAAAATTGCAATGTATGCTACTTTGATATCAGAGCACTTTATCAACTGAGATAGCAACTTTTTTGCCTTGAAGACCAGAGCCATGAAACAACTTTCAAACTACTCATAACCATGTGGGAAGTTAACCTAAAGTGTTTCCATTAGGTTTGCACTCTGTTCTTTGGTGTAAAATTGAAATGTATACTATTTGTATTGTCAAAGCATTGCATGCACTGAGAAAACATCTTTTTTGTCTTGATGTGCAGAGGAAGGAAACAACTTTCAAACAACTCAGAAACAAGTGGGAAGTAAACTGAAAATGTTTCCAACAGGTTTGCAGTAAGTACTTTGGTGTAAAATTGAAATGTAAACTACTTTAATGTCAGAGCATTGTAGGCACTGAGATAGCAACTTTTTTGTCTTGATGACCAGAGCCATGAAACAACTTTCAAACTACTCATAATCATGTGGAAACTTAACTTAAGCTGTTTCCATTAGGTTTACTTTAAGTAGTTTGGTGTAAAATTGCAATGTATAGTATTTGTATTGTCAAAGCATTGCATGCACTGAGAAAACATCTTTTTTGTCTTGATGTGCAGCGGAATGAAACAACTTTCAAACAACTCAGAAACAAGTGGGAAGTAAACTTAATATGTTTCCAACTGGTTTGCACTCTGCACTTTGGTGTAAAATTGAAATGTATAGTACTGAAATCTAAGAGCATTGTATGACCTGAGATATCAACTTTTTTGTCCTGATTACCAGAGCCATGAAACAACGTACAAACTACTGATAATCATGTGGAAAGTTAACCTAAGGTGTTTCCATTAGGTTTGCTTTAAGTGCTTTGGTGTAAAATTGCAATGTATACTATTTGTATTGTCAAAGCTTTGCATGCACTGAGAAAACATCTTTTTTGTCTTGATGTGCAGAGGAATGAAACAACTTTCAAACAACTCAGAAACAAGTGGGAAGTAAACTTAATATGTTTCCAACTGGTTTGCACTCTGTAGTTTGGTGTAAAATTGAAATGTGTACTACTGAAATCTAAGAGCATTGTATGACCTAAGATAGCAACTTCTTTGTCCTGATGACCAGAGCCATGAAACAACTTTCAAACTACTCATAACCTGTGGGAAGTTAACCTAAAGTGTTTCCATTAAGTTTGCACTCTGTACTTTGGTGTAAAATTGAAATGTATTCTATTTGTATTGTCAAAGCATTGCATGTACTGAGAAAACATCTTTTTTGTCTTGATGTGCAGAGGAATGAAACAACTTTCAAACAACTCAGAAACAAGTGGGAAGTAAACTTAATATGTTTGCAACTGGTTTGCAGTAAGAACTTTGGTGTAAAATTGAAATTTATACTAATTTAATGTCAGAGCACTGTATGCACTGAGATTGCAACTTTTTTGTCTTGATGACCAGAGCCATGAAACAACTTTCAAACTACTCATAATCATGTGGAAAGTTAACTTAAGATGTTTCCATTAGGTTTACTTTAAGTAGTTTTTGGTGTAAAATTGCAATGTATACTATTTGTATTGTCAAAGCATTGCATGCACTGAGAAAACATCCTTTTTGTCTTGATGTGCAGAGGAATGAAACAACTTTCAAACAACTCAGAAAGAAGTGGGAAGTAAACTTAAAATGTTTCCATCTGTTCTGCACTCTGCACTTTGGTGGAAAATTGAAATGTATACTACTTTAATGTCAGAGCATTGTATTCACTGAGATAGCAACTTTTTTGTCTTGATAACCAGAGCCATGAAACAACTTTCAAACTATTCATAATCATGTGGAAAGTTAACTTAAGGTGTTTCCATTAGGCTTCCTTTAAGCACTTTGGTGTAAAATTGAAATGTATGCTACTTTGATGTCAGAGCACTTTATCAACTGAGATAGCAGCTTTTTTGCCTTGATGACCAGAGCCATGAAACAACTTTCAAACTACTCATAACCATGTGGGAAGTTAACCTAAAGTGTTTCCATTAGGTTTGCACTCTGTACTTTGGTATAAAATTGAAATGTATACTATTTGTATTGTCAAAGAATTGCATGCACTGAGAAAACATCTTTTTTGTCTTGATGTGCAGAGGAAGGAAACAACTTTCAAACAACTCAGAAACAAGTGGGAAGTAAACTGAAAATGTTTCCAACAGGTTTGCAGTAAGTGCTTTGGTGTAAAATTGAAATGTAAACTACTTTAATGTCAGAGCATTGTATGCACTGAGATAGCAACTTTTTTGTCCTGATGACCAGAGCCATGAAACAACTTTCAAACTACTGATAATCATGTGGAAAGTTAACCTAAGGTGTTTCCATTAGGTTTGCTTTAAGTACTTTGGTGTAAAATTGAAATGTATACTATTTGTATTGTCAAAGCATTGTATGCACAGAGAAAACATCTTTTTTGTCTTGATGTGCAGAGGAATGAAATCACTTTCAAACAACTTCGAAACAAGTGGGAAGTAAACTTAAAATGTTTCCATCAGGTTTGCAGTAAGCACTTTGGCGTAAAATTGAAATGTATACTACTTTAATGTCAGAGCACTCTATGCACTGAGGCAGCAACTTTTTTGCCTTGATGACCAGAGCCATGAAACAACTTTCAAACTACTCATAACCATGTGGGAAGTTAACCTAAAGTGTTTCCATTAAGTTTGCACTCTGTACTTTGGTGTAAAATTGAAATGTATGCTATTTGTATTGTCAAAGCATTGTATGCACTGAGAAAACATCTTTTTTGTCTTGATGTGCAGAGGAATGAAACAGCTTTCAAACAACTCAGAAACAAGTGGGAAGTGAACTTAAAATGTTTCCTTCTGGTTTGCAGTCTGCACTTTGGTGTAAAATTGAAATGTATACTACTTTAATGTCAGAGAATTGTATGCACTGAGATAGCAACTTTTTTGTCTTGATGACCAGAGCCATGAAACAACTTTCAAACTATTCATAATCATGTGGTAAGTTAACTTAAGGTGTTTCCATTAGGTTTGCTTTAAGCACTTTGGTGTAAAATTGAAATGTATGCTACTTTGATATCAGAGCACTTTATCAACTGAGATAGCAACTTTTTTGCCTTGAAGACCAGAGCCATGAAACAACTTTCAAACTACTCATAACCATGTGGGAAGTTAACCTAAAGTGTTTCCATTAGGTTTGCACTCTGTTCTTTGGTGTAAAATTGAAATGTATACTATTTGTATTGTCAAAGCATTGCATGCACTGAGAAAACATCTTTTTTGTCTTGATGTGCAGAGGAAGGAAACAACTTTCAAACAACTCAGAAACAAGTGGGAAGTAAACTGAAAATGTTTCCAACAGGTTTGCAGTAAGTACTTTGGTGTAAAATTGAAATGTAAACTACTTTAATGTCAGAGCATTGTAGGCACTGAGATAGCAACTTTTTTGTCTTGATGACGAGAGCCATGAAACAACTTTCAAACTACTCATAATCATGTGGAAACTTAACTTAAGCTGTTTCCATTAGGTTTACTTTAAGTAGTTTGGTGTAAAATTGCAATGTATGCTACTTTGATATCAGAGCACTTTATCAACTGAGATAGCAACTTTTTTGCCTTGAAGACCAGAGCCATGAAACAACTTTCAAACTACTCATAACCATGTGGGAAGTTAACCTAAAGTGTTTCCATTAGGTTTGCACTCTGTTCTTTGGTGTAAAATTGAAATGTATACTATTTGTATTGTCAAAGCATTGCATGCACTGAGAAAACATCTTTTTTGTCTTGATGTGCAGAGGAAGGAAACAACTTTCAAACAACTCAGAAACAAGTGGGAAGTAAACTGAAAATGTTTCCAACAGGTTTGCAGTAAGTACTTTGGTGTAAAATTGAAATGTAAACTACTTTAATGTCAGAGCATTGTAGGCACTGAGATAGCAACTTTTTTGTCTTGATGACCAGAGCCATGAAACAACTTTCAAACTACTCATAATCATGTGGAAACTTAACTTAAGCTGTTTCCATTAGGTTTACTTTAAGTAGTTTGGTGTAAAATTGCAATGTATAGTATTTGTATTGTCAAAGCATTGCATGCACTGAGAAAACATCTTTTTTGTCTTGATGTGCAGCGGAATGAAACAACTTTCAAACAACTCAGAAACAAGTGGGAAGTAAACTTAATATGTTTCCAACTGGTTTGCACTCTGCACTTTGGTGTAAAATTGAAATGTATAGTACTGAAATCTAAGAGCATTGTATGACCTGAGATATCAACTTTTTTGTCCTGATTACCAGAGCCATGAAACAACGTACAAACTACTGATAATCATGTGGAAAGTTAACCTAAGGTGTTTCCATTAGGTTTGCTTTAAGTGCTTTGGTGTAAAATTGCAATGTATACTATTTGTATTGTCAAAGCTTTGCATGCACTGAGAAAACATCTTTTTTGTCTTGATGTGCAGAGGAATGAAACAACTTTCAAACAACTCAGAAACAAGTGGGAAGTAAACTTAATATGTTTCCAACTGGTTTGCACTCTGTAGTTTGGTGTAAAATTGAAATGTGTACTACTGAAATCTAAGAGCATTGTATGACCTAAGATAGCAACTTCTTTGTCCTGATGACCAGAGCCATGAAACAACTTTCAAACTACTCATAACCTGTGGGAAGTTAACCTAAAGTGTTTCCATTAAGTTTGCACTCTGTACTTTGGTGTAAAATTGAAATGTATACTATTTGTATTGTCAAAGCATTGCATGTACTGAGAAAACATCTTTTTTGTCTTGATGTGCAGAGGAATGAAACAACTTTCAAACAACTCAGAAACAAGTGGGAAGTAAACTTAATATGTTTGCAAC
Source organism: Mobula birostris (assembly GCF_030028105.1). NCBI lineage: Eukaryota > Metazoa > Chordata > Chondrichthyes > Myliobatiformes > Myliobatidae > Mobula > Mobula birostris. Next base: position 10,206 of record NW_027274469.1, on the reverse strand, counting down.
TGGTTTGCAGTAAGAACTTTGGTGTAAAATTGAAATTTATACTAATTTAATGTCAGAGCACTGTATGCACTGAGATTGCAACTTTTTTGTCTTGATGACCAGAGCCATGAAACAACTTTCAAACTACTCATAATCATGTGGAAACTTAACTTAAGCTGTTTCCATTAGGTTTACTTTAAGTAGTTTGGTGTAAAATTGCAATGTATACTATTTGTATTGTCAAAGCATTGCATGCACTGAGAAAACATCCTTTTTGTCTTGATGTGCAGAGGAATGAAACAACTTTCAAACAACTCAGAAAGAAGTGGGAAGTAAACTTAAAATGTTTCCATCTGTTTTGCACTCTGCACTTTGGTGGAAAATTGAAATGTATACTACTTTAATGTCAGAGCATTGTATTCACTGAGATAGCAACTTTTTTGTCTTGATAACCAGAGCCATGAAACAACTTTCAAACTATTCATAATCATGTGGAAAGTTAACTTAAGGTGTTTCCATTAGGCTTCCTTTAAGCACTTTGGTGTAAAATTGAAATGTATGCTACTTTGATGTCAGAGCACTTTATCAACTGAGATAGCAGCTTTTTTGCCTTGATGACCAGAGCCATGAAACAACTTTCAAACTACTCATAACCATGTGGGAAGTTAACCTAAAGTGTTTCCATTAGGTTTGCACTCTGTACTTTGGTATAAAATTGAAATGTATACTATTTGTATTGTCAAAGAATTGCATGCACTGAGAAAACATCTTTTTTGTCTTGATGTGCAGAGGAAGGAAACAACTTTCAAACAACTCAGAAACAAGTGGGAAGTAAACTGAAAATGTTTCCAACAGGTTTGCAGTAAGTGCTTTGGTGTAAAATTGAAATGTAAACTACTTTAATGTCAGAGCATTGTATGCACTGAGATAGCAACTTTTTTGTCCTGATGACCAGAGCCATGAAACAACTTTCAAACTACTGATAATCATGTGGAAAGTTAACCTAAGGTGTTTCCATTAGGTTTGCTTTAAGTACTTTGGTGTAAAATTGAAATGTATACTATTTGTATTGTCAAAGCATTGTATGCACAGAGAAAACATCTTTTTTGTCTTGATGTGCAGAGGAATGAAATCACTTTCAAACAACTTCGAAACAAGTGGGAAGTAAACTTAAAATGTTTCCATCAGGTTTGCAGTAAGCACTTTGGCGTAAAATTGAAATGTATACTACTTTAATGTCAGAGCACTCTATGCACTGAGGCAGCAACTTTTTTGCCTTGATGACCAGAGCCATGAAACAACTTTCAAACTACTCATAACCATGTGGGAAGTTAACCTAAAGTGTTTCCATTAAGTTTGCACTCTGTACTTTGGTGTAAAATTGAAATGTATGCTATTTGTATTGTCAAAGCATTGTATGCACTGAGAAAACATCTTTTTTGTCTTGATGTGCAGAGGAATGAAACAGCTTTCAAACAACTCAGAAACAAGTGGGAAGTAAACTGAAAATGTTTCCAACAGGTTTGCAGTAAGTACTTTGGTGTAAAATTGAAATGTAAACTACTTTAATGTCAGAGCATTGTAGGCACTGAGATAGCAACTTTTTTGTCTTGATGACCAGAGCCATGAAACAACTTTCAAACTACTCATAATCATGTGGAAACTTAACTTAAGCTGTTTCCATTAGGTTTACTTTAAGTAGTTTGGTGTAAAATTGCAATGTATAGTATTTGTATTGTCAAAGCATTGCATGCACTGAGAAAACATCTTTTTTGTCTTGATGTGCAGCGGAATGAAACAACTTTCAAACAACTCAGAAACAAGTGGGAAGTAAACTTAATATGTTTCCAACTGGTTTGCACTCTGCACTTTGGTGTAAAATTGAAATGTATAGTACTGAAATCTAAGAGCATTGTATGACCTGAGATATCAACTTTTTTGTCCTGATTACCAGAGCCATGAAACAACGTACAAACTACTGATAATCATGTGGAAAGTTAACCTAAGGTGTTTCCATTAGTTTTGCTTTAAGTGCTTTGGTGTAAAATTGCAATGTATACTATTTGTATTGTCAAAGCTTTGCATGCACTGAGATAACATCTTTTTTGTCTTGATGTGCAGAGGAATGAAACAACTTTCAAACAACTCAGAAACAAGTGGGAAGTAAACTTAATATGTTTCCAACTGGTTTGCACTCTGTAGTTTGGTGTAAAATTGAAATGTGTACTACTGAAATCTAAGAGCATTGTATGACCTAAGATAGCAACTTCTTTGTCCTGATGACCAGAGCCATGAAACAACTTTCAAACTACTCATAACCTGTGGGAAGTTAACCTAAAGTGTTTCCATTAAGTTTGCACTCTGTACTTTGGTGTAAAATTGAAATGTATACTATTTGTATTGTCAAAGCATTGCATGTACTGAGAAAACATCTTTTTTGTCTTGATGTGCAGAGGAATGAAACAACTTTCAAACAACTCAGAAACAAGTGGGAAGTAAACTTAATATGTTTGCAACTGGTTTGCAGTAAGAACTTTGGTGTAAAATTGAAATTTATACTAATTTAATGTCAGAGCACTGTATGCACTGAGATTGCAACTTTTTTGTCTTGATGACCAGAGCCATGAAACAACTTTCAAACTACTCATAATCATGTGGAAACTTAACTTAAGCTGTTTCCATTAGGTTTACTTTAAGTAGTTTGGTGTAAAATTGCAATGTATACTATTTGTATTGTCAAAGCATTGCATGCACTGAGAAAACATCCTTTTTGTCTTGATGTGCAGAGGAATGAAACAACTTTCAAACAACTCAGAAAGAAGTGGGAAGTAAACTTAAAATGTTTCCATCTGTTTTGCACTCTGCACTTTGGTGGAAAATTGAAATGTATACTACTTTAATGTCAGAGCATTGTATTCACTGAGATAGCAACTTTTTTGTCTTGATAACCAGAGCCATGAAACAACTTTCAAACTATTCATAATCATGTGGAAAGTTAACTTAAGGTGTTTCCATTAGGCTTCCTTTAAGCACTTTGGTGTAAAATTGAAATGTATGCTACTTTGATGTCAGAGCACTTTATCAACTGAGATAGCAGCTTTTTTGCCTTGATGACCAGAGCCATGAAACAACTTTCAAACTACTCATAACCATGTGGGAAGTTAACCTAAAGTGTTTCCATTAGGTTTGCACTCTGTACTTTGGTATAAAATTGAAATGTATACTATTTGTATTGTCAAAGAATTGCATGCACTGAGAAAACATCTTTTTTGTCTTGATGTGCAGAGGAAGGAAACAACTTTCAAACAACTCAGAAACAAGTGGGAAGTAAACTGAAAATGTTTCCAACAGGTTTGCAGTAAGTGCTTTGGTGTAAAATTGAAATGTAAACTACTTTAATGTCAGAGCATTGTATGCACTGAGATAGCAACTTTTTTGTCCTGATGACCAGAGCCATGAAACAACTTTCAAACTACTGATAATCATGTGGAAAGTTAACCTAAGGTGTTTCCATTAGGTTTGCTTTAAGTACTTTGGTGTAAAATTGAAATGTATACTATTTGTATTGTCAAAGCATTGTATGCACAGAGAAAACATCTTTTTTGTCTTGATGTGCAGAGGAATGAAATCACTTTCAAACAACTTCGAAACAAGTGGGAAGTAAACTTAAAATGTTTCCATCAGGTTTGCAGTAAGCACTTTGGCGTAAAATTGAAATGTATACTACTTTAATGTCAGAGCACTCTATGCACTGAGGCAGCAACTTTTTTGCCTTGATGACCAGAGCCATGAAACAACTTTCAAACTACTCATAACCATGTGGGAAGTTAACCTAAAGTGTTTCCATTAAGTTTGCACTCTGTACTTTGGTGTAAAATTGAAATGTATGCTATTTGTATTGTCAAAGCATTGTATGCACTGAGAAAACATCTTTTTTGTCTTGATGTGCAGAGGAATGAAACAGCTTTCAAACAACTCAGAAACAAGTGGGAAGTAAACTGAAAATGTTTCCAACAGGTTTGCAGTAAGTACTTTGGTGTAAAATTGAAATGTAAACTACTTTAATGTCAGAGCATTGTAGGCACTGAGATAGCAACTTTTTTGTCTTGATGACCAGAGCCATGAAACAACTTTCAAACTACTCATAATCATGTGGAAACTTAACTTAAGCTGTTTCCATTAGGTTTACTTTAAGTAGTTTGGTGTAAAATTGCAATGTATAGTATTTGTATTGTCAAAGCATTGCATGCACTGAGAAAACATCTTTTTTGTCTTGATGTGCAGCGGAATGAAACAACTTTCAAACAACTCAGAAACAAGTGGGAAGTAAACTTAATATGTTTCCAACTGGTTTGCACTCTGCACTTTGGTGTAAAATTGAAATGTATAGTACTGAAATCTAAGAGCATTGTATGACCTGAGATATCAACTTTTTTGTCCTGATTACCAGAGCCATGAAACAACGTACAAACTACTGATAATCATGTGGAAAGTTAACCTAAGGTGTTTCCATTAGTTTTGCTTTAAGTGCTTTGGTGTAAAATTGCAATGTATACTATTTGTATTGTCAAAGCTTTGCATGCACTGAGATAACATCTTTTTTGTCTTGATGTGCAGAGGAATGAAACAACTTTCAAACAACTCAGAAACAAGTGGGAAGTAAACTTAATATGTTTCCAACTGGTTTGCACTCTGTAGTTTGGTGTAAAATTGAAATGTGTACTACTGAAATCTAAGAGCATTGTATGACCTAAGATAGCAACTTCTTTGTCCTGATGACCAGAGCCATGAAACAACTTTCAAACTACTCATAACCTGTGGGAAGTTAACCTAAAGTGTTTCCATTAAGTTTGCACTCTGTACTTTGGTGTAAAATTGAAATGTATACTATTTGTATTGTCAAAGCATTGCATGTACTGAGAAAACATCTTTTTTGTCTTGATGTGCAGAGGAATGAAACAACTTTCAAACAACTCAGAAACAAGTGGGAAGTAAACTTAATATGTTTGCAACTGGTTTGCAGTAAGAACTTTGGTGTAAAATTGAAATTTATACTAATTTAATGTCAGAGCACTGTATGCACTGAGATTGCAACTTTTTTGTCTTGATGACCAGAGCCATGAAACAACTTTCAAACTACTCATAATCATGTGGAAACTTAACTTAAGCTGTTTCCATTAGGTTTACTTTAAGTAGTTTGGTGTAAAATTGCAATGTATACTATTTGTATTGTCAAAGCATTGCATGCACTGAGAAAACATCCTTTTTGTCTTGATGTGCAGAGGAATGAAACAACTTTCAAACAACTCAGAAACAAGTGGGAAGTAAACTGAAAATGTTTCCAACAGGTTTGCAGTAAGTGCTTTGGTGTAAAATTGAAATGTAAACTACTTTAATGTCAGAGCATTGTATGCACTGAGATAGCAACTTTTTTGTCCTGATGACCAGAGCCATGAAACAACTTTCAAACTACTGATAATCATGTGGAAAGTTAACCTAAGGTGTTTCCATTAGGTTTGCTTTAAGTACTTTGGTGTAAAATTGAAATGTATACTATTTGTATTGTCAAAGCATTGTATGCACAGAGAAAACATCTTTTTTGTCTTGATGTGCAGAGGAATGAAATCACTTTCAAACAACTTCGAAACAAGTGGGAAGTAAACTTAAAATGTTTCCATCAGGTTTGCAGTAAGCACTTTGGCGTAAAATTGAAATGTATACTACTTTAATGTCAGAGCACTCTATGCACTGAGGCAGCAACTTTTTTGCCTTGATGACCAGAGCCATGAAACAACTTTCAAACTACTCATAACCATGTGGGAAGTTAACCTAAAGTGTTTCCATTAAGTTTGCACTCTGTACTTTGGTGTAAAATTGAAATGTATGCTATTTGTATTGTCAAAGCATTGTATGCACTGAGAAAACATCTTTTTTGTCTTGATGTGCAGAGGAATGAAACAGCTTTCAAACAACTCAGAAACAAGTGGGAAGTGAACTTAAAATGTTTCCTTCTGGTTTGCAGTCTGCACTTTGGTGTAAAATTGAAATGTATACTACTTTAATGTCAGAGAATTGTATGCACTGAGATAGCAACTTTTTTGTCTTGATGACCAGAGCCATGAAACAACTTTCAAACTATTCATAATCATGTGGTAAGTTAACTTAAGGTGTTTCCATTAGGTTTGCTTTAAGCACTTTGGTGTAAAATTGAAATGTATGCTACTTTGATATCAGAGCACTTTATCAACTGAGATAGCAACTTTTTTGCCTTGAAGACCAGAGCCATGAAACAACTTTCAAACTACTCATAACCATGTGGGAAGTTAACCTAAAGTGTTTCCATTAGGTTTGCACTCTGTTCTTTGGTGTAAAATTGAAATGTATACTATTTGTATTGTCAAAGCATTGCATGCACTGAGAAAACATCTTTTTTGTCTTGATGTGCAGAGGAAGGAAACAACTTTCAAACAACTCAGAAACAAGTGGGAAGTAAACTGAAAATGTTTCCAACAGGTTTGCAGTAAGTACTTTGGTGTAAAATTGAAATGTAAACTACTTTAATGTCAGAGCATTGTAGGCACTGAGATAGCAACTTTTTTGTCTTGATGACGAGAGCCATGAAACAACTTTCAAACTACTCATAATCATGTGGAAACTTAACTTAAGCTGTTTCCATTAGGTTTACTTTAAGTAGTTTGGTGTAAAATTGCAATGTATGCTACTTTGATATCAGAGCACTTTATCAACTGAGATAGCAACTTTTTTGCCTTGAAGACCAGAGCCATGAAACAACTTTCAAACTACTCATAACCATGTGGGAAGTTAACCTAAAGTGTTTCCATTAGGTTTGCACTCTGTTCTTTGGTGTAAAATTGAAATGTATACTATTTGTATTGTCAAAGCATTGAGAAAACATTTGTATTGTCAAAGCACTGAGAAAACATCTTTTTTGTCTTGATGTGCAGAGGAAGGAAACAACTTTCAAACAACTCAGAAACAAGTGGGAAGTAAACTGAAAATGTTTCCAACAGGTTTGCAGTAAGTACTTTGGTGTAAAATTGAAATGTAAACTACTTTAATGTCAGAGCATTGTAGGCACTGAGATAGCAACTTTTTTGTCTTGATGACCAGAGCCATGAAACAACTTTCAAACTACTCATAATCATGTGGAAACTTAACTTAAGCTGTTTCCATTAGGTTTACTTTAAGTAGTTTGGTGTAAAATTGCAATGTATAGTATTTGTATTGTCAAAGCATTGCATGCACTGAGAAAACATCTTTTTTGTCTTGATGTGCAGCGGAATGAAACAACTTTCAAACAACTCAGAAACAAGTGGGAAGTAAACTTAATATGTTTCCAACTGGTTTGCACTCTGCACTTTGGTGTAAAATTGAAATGTATAGTACTGAAATCTAAGAGCATTGTATGACCTGAGATATCAACTTTTTTGTCCTGATTACCAGAGCCATGAAACAACTTACAAACTACTGATAATCATGTGGAAAGTTAACCTAAGGTGTTTCCATTAGGTTTGCTTTAAGTGCTTTGGTGTAAAATTGCAATGTATACTATTTGTATTGTCAAAGCTTTGCATGCACTGAGAAAACATCTTTTTTGTCTTGATGTGCAGAGGAATGAAACAACTTTCAAACAACTCAGAAACAAGTGGGAAGTAAACTTAATATGTTTCCAACTGGTTTGCACTCTGTAGTTTGGTGTAAAATTGAAATGTGTACTACTGAAATCTAAGAGCATTGTATGACCTAAGATAGCAACTTCTTTGTCCTGATGACCAGAGCCATGAAACAACTTTCAAACTACTCATAACCTGTGGGAAGTTAACCTAAAGTGTTTCCATTAAGTTTGCACTCTGTACTTTGGTGTAAAATTGAAATGTATACTATTTGTATTGTCAAAGCATTGCATGTACTGAGAAAACATCTTTTTTGTCTTGATGTGCAGAGGAATGAAACAACTTTCAAACAACTCAGAAACAAGTGGGAAGTAAACTTAATATGTTTGCAACTGGTTTGCAGTAAGAACTTTGGTGTAAAATTGAAATTTATACTAATTTAATGTCAGAGCACTGTATGCACTGAGATTGCAACTTTTTTGTCTTGATGACCAGAGCCATGAAACAACTTTCAAACTACTCATAATCATGTGGAAAGTTAACTTAAGATGTTTCCATTAGGTTTACTTTAAGTAGTTTTTGGTGTAAAATTGCAATGTATACTATTTGTATTGTCAAAGCATTGCATGCACTGAGAAAACATCCTTTTTGTCTTGATGTGCAGAGGAATGAAACAACTTTCAAACAACTCAGAAAGAAGTGGGAAGTAAACTTAAAATGTTTCCATCTGTTTTGCACTCTGCACTTTGGTGGAAAATTGAAATGTATACTACTTTAATGTCAGAGCATTGTATTCACTGAGATAGCAACTTTTTTGTCTTGATAACCAGAGCCATGAAACAACTTTCAAACTATTCATAATCATGTGGAAAGTTAACTTAAGGTGTTTCCATTAGGCTTCCTTTAAGCACTTTGGTGTAAAATTGAAATGTATGCTACTTTGATGTCAGAGCACTTTATCAACTGAGATAGCAGCTTTTTTGCCTTGATGACCAGAGCCATGAAACAACTTTCAAACTACTCATAACCATGTGGGAAGTTAACCTAAAGTGTTTCCATTAGGTTTGCACTCTGTACTTTGGTATAAAATTGAAATGTATACTATTTGTATTGTCAAAGAATTGCATGCACTGAGAAAACATCTTTTTTGTCTTGATGTGCAGAGGAAGGAAACAACTTTCAAACAACTCAGAAACAAGTGGGAAGTAAACTGAAAATGTTTCCAACAGGTTTGCAGTAAGTGCTTTGGTGTAAAATTGAAATGTAAACTACTTTAATGTCAGAGCATTGTATGCACTGAGATAGCAACTTTTTTGTCCTGATGACCAGAGCCATGAAACAACTTTCAAACTACTGATAATCATGTGGAAAGTTAACCTAAGGTGTTTCCATTAGGTTTGCTTTAAGTACTTTGGTGTAAAATTGAAATGTATACTATTTGTATTGTCAAAGCATTGTATGCACAGAGAAAACATCTTTTTTGTCTTGATGTGCAGAGGAATGAAATCACTTTCAAACAACTTCGAAACAAGTGGGAAGTAAACTTAAAATGTTTCCATCAGGTTTGCAGTAAGCACTTTGGCGTAAAATTGAAATGTATACTACTTTAATGTCAGAGCACTCTATGCACTGAGGCAGCAACTTTTTTGCCTTGATGACCAGAGCCATGAAACAACTTTCAAACTACTCATAACCATGTGGGAAGTTAACCTAAAGTGTTTCCATTAAGTTTGCACTCTGTACTTTGGTGTAAAATTGAAATGTATGCTATTTGTATTGTCAAAGCATTGTATGCACTGAGAAAACATCTTTTTTGTCTTGATGTGCAGAGGAATGAAACAGCTTTCAAACAACTCAGAAACAAGTGGGAAGTGAACTTAAAATGTTTCCTTCTGGTTTGCAGTCTGCACTTTGGTGTAAAATTGAAATGTATACTACTTTAATGTCAGAGAATTGTATGCACTGAGATAGCAACTTTTTTGTCTTGATGACCAGAGCCATGAAACAACTTTCAAACTATTCATAATCATGTGGTAAGTTAACTTAAGGTGTTTCCATTAGGTTTGCTTTAAGCACTTTGGTGTAAAATTGAAATGTATGCTACTTTGATATCAGAGCACTTTATCAACTGAGATAGCAACTTTTTTGCCTTGAAGACCAGAGCCATGAAACAACTTTCAAACTACTCATAACCATGTGGGAAGTTAACCTAAAGTGTTTCCATTAGGTTTGCACTCTGTTCTTTGGTGTAAAATTGAAATGTATACTATTTGTATTGTCAAAGCATTGCATGCACTGAGAAAACATCTTTTTTGTCTTGATGTGCAGAGGAAGGAAACAACTTTCAAACAACTCAGAAACAAGTGGGAAGTAAACTGAAAATGTTTCCAACAGGTTTGCAGTAAGTACTTTGGTGTAAAATTGAAATGTAAACTACTTTAATGTCAGAGCATTGTAGGCACTGAGATAGCAACTTTTTTGTCTTGATGACGAGAGCCATGAAACAACTTTCAAACTACTCATAATCATGTGGAAACTTAACTTAAGCTGTTTCCATTAGGTTTACTTTAAGTAGTTTGGTGTAAAATTGCAA